>NC_079874.1:13862646-13980146 GCF_023065955.2 Ursus arctos | reverse complement strand
ACACAATGGTTACCCGAAAACACACACACACACACAAACTCTCACACTCACAACACAGCACTCACTCTGTACCTCGGCAGAGACATCAACACTTGGAACTGCCCTCACACACTCACAAATGTGGATCTGAAACACAATACGCAAGAACACACAAATACACCCATCGACTTTTTCATACAGGCATACACAATGGTTACCGGAAAACACACACACACACACACACACTGTCACACTCGCAACACAGCACTCACACTGGGCCTCGGCAGAGCCATCAACACTTGGAACTGCCCTAACATACTCACAAACGTTTTCCCGACACACACATACACAAGAAACAAACACAAACACCCATGGAATTTTTCCTACAGGCGTACACAGGGGGTTCTGAAACACACACAGACACACACACACTATCACACTCACAACACAGCACTCACACTGGGTCTCCAACACAGCCGTCAACACTTGGAACTGCTTTTACATAATCACAAACATGGTCCTGACACACACATATACAAATAACACACACAAACACCCATCGACTTTTTCTTGCAGGCATACACAATGGTTTCCTGCAAACACACACACACACACACACACACAAAAGTCACACTCACGACAGAGCACTCACATTGGATCTCCAGCAGAGCCATGAACACTTGGAATTACCTTAACATATTCAGAAACGTGGTCCCGAAACACACATGCAGAAGAAACACACAAAAACACCCTACGACTTTTTCTTACAGACATACACAATGGTATCCAGCAAAACACACACACACACACACACACATACACTATCACACGCACAACACAGCACTCACACTGGGTCCCCGGCATAGCCATCAACAGTTGGAACTGCCCTAACATACTCACAAACGTGGTCCCGACACACACATACACAAGAAACACACACAAACTCCCATTGACTTTTACTTACAGTCATGCACAATGGTTTCCGCAAACACACACACACACACACTCTCACACTCACAACACAGCATTCACACTGGCACTTGAATCTGCCCTAACATACAAACAAACGTGGTCCCGACACACACATACACAAGAAACACACACAAACACCCATCAACCTTTTGTTACAGGCAGACAGAGTGGGGTTTCCCCAAACACACACACACACACACACACACACACTGTCACACTAACAGCACAGTACGCACACTGAGCCTCGGCAGAGCCATCAACACTTGGAACTGCCCTAACATACTCACAAACATTTTCCCGACACACACATACACAAGAAACACACACAAAACCCATCGACTTTTTCTTACAGGCATACACAACGGTTTCCCGCGAACACACACACACACAGTCACACTAACAACACAGCACTCACAATGGGTATCCAGCAGAACCATCAACACTTGGAACTGCCCTAAAATATTGACAAATGTGGTCGCGACACACACATACACATGAAACTCACACACACATCCATCGACTTATACTTACAGGCATACACAATGCTTTCCCGCCAACACAAACACACACAGAAACACACACTGCCACACTCACAACACAGCATTCACACTGGCACTTGGAACTGCCACAACATACTCACATACGTGGTCCCGACACACACATACACAAGAAACACACACAAACACCCATCGACTTTTTCTTAGAAGCATACACTGTGGGGTTCCCCCAAACACACACACACACACATAGACACACACACACTGTCACACTCACAACACAGCACTCTCACTGGGTCTCCAGCAGAGCCATCAACACTTGGAACTGCCCTAACATATTCACAAATGTGGTCCCGACACACACATACAGAAGAAACACACACAAACACCCATGGAATTTTTCTTATAGGCATACAGACTGGTTTCCTGCAAACACACACACAGACACGCACACACACTGTCACACTCACAACACACACTCACACTGGATATCCAGCAAACTCATGAACACTTGGAACTGCCCTCACACACACACAAATGTGGATCTGAAACACAATACGCAAGACCACACAAATACACCCATCGACTTTTTCATGCAGGCATACACAATGGTTACCCGAAAACACACACACACACACACAAATTCTCACACTCAGAACACAGCACTCACTCTGTACCTCGGCAGAGACATCAACACTTGGAACTGCCCTCACACACTCACAAATGTGGATCTGAAACACAATACGCAAGAACACACAAATACACCCATCGACTTTTTCATACAGGCATACACAATGGTTACCGGAAAAAACACACACACACACACACACTGTCACACTCGCAACACAGCACTCACACTGGGCCTCGGCAGAGCCATCAACACTTGGAACTGCCCTAACATACTCACAAACGTTTTCCCGACACACACATACACAAGAAACAAACACAAACACCCATGGAATTTTTCTTACAGGCGTACACAGGGGGTTCTGAAACACACACAGACACACACACACTATCACACTCACAACACAGCACTCACACTGGGTCTCCAACACAGCCGTCAACACTTGGAACTGCTTTAACATAATCACAAACATGGTCCTGACACACACATATACAAATAACACACACAAACACCCTTCGACTTTTTCTTGCAGGCATACACAATGGTTTCCTGCAAACACACACACACACACACACACACAAAAGTCACACTCACGACAGAGCACTCACATTGGATCTCCAGCAGAGCCATGAACACTTGGAATTACCTTAACATATTCACAAACGTGGTCCCGAAACACACATGCAGAAGAAACACACAAAAACACCCTACGACTTTTTCTTACAGACATACACAATGGTATCCAGCAAAACACACACACACACACACACACATACACTATCACACGCACAACACAGCACTCACACTGGGTCCCCGGCATAGCCATCAACAGTTGGAACTGCCCTAACATACTCACAAACGTGGTCCCGACACACACATACACAAGAAACATACACAAACTCCCATTGACTTTTACTTACAGTCATGCACAATGGTTTCCGCAAACACACACACACACACACTCTCACACTCACAACACAGCATTCACACTGGCACTTGAATCTGCCCTAACATACAAACAAACGTGGTCCCGACACACACATACACAAGAAACACACACAAACACCCATCAACCTTTTGTTACAGGCAGACAGAGTGGGGTTTCCCCAAACGCACACACACACACACACACACTGTCACACTAACAGCACAGTACGCACACTGAGCCTCGGCAGAGCCATCAACACTTGGAACTGCCCTAACATACTCACAAACATTTTCCCGACACACACATACACAAGAAACACACACAAAACCCATCGACTTTTTCTTACAGGCATACACAACGGTTTCCCGCGAACACACACACACACAGTCACACTTACAACACAGCACTCACAATGGGTATCCAGCAGAACCATCAACACTTGGAACTGCCCTAAAATATTGACAAATGTGGTCGCGACACACACATACACATGAAACTCACACACACATCCATCGACTTATTCTTACAGGCATACACAATGTTTTCCCGCCAAAACAAACACACACAGAAACACACACTGCCACACTCACAACACAGCATTCACACTGGCACTTGGAACTGCCACAACATACTCACATACGTGGTCCCGACACACACATACACAAGAAACACACACAAACACCCATCGACTTTTTCTTAGAAGCATACACTGTGGGGTTCCCCCAAACACACACACACACAGAGACACACACACACTATCACACTCACAACACAGCACTCTCACTGGGTCTCCAGCAGAGCCATCAACACTTGGAACTGCCCTAACATATTCACAAATGTGGTCCCGACACACACATACAGAAGAAACACACACAAACACCCATGGAATTTTTCTTATAGGCATACAGACTGGTTTCCTGCAAACACACACACAGACACGCACACACACTGTCACACTCACAACACACACTCACACTGGATATCCAGCAAACTCATGAACACTTGGAACTGCCCTCACACACTCACAAATGTGGATCTGAAACACAATACGCAAGAACACACAAATACACCCATCGACTTTTTCATACAGGCATACACAATGGTTACCCGAAAACACACACACACACACACACACTCTCACACTCACAACACAGCACTCACTCTGTACCTCGGCAGAGACATCAACACTTGGAACTGCCCTCACACACTCACAAATGTGGATCTGAAACACAATACGCAAGAACACACAAATACACCCATCGACTTTTTCATACAGGCATACACAATGGTTACCGGAAAACACACACACACACACACACAGACACACACAGTCACACTCGCAACACAGCACTCACACTGGGCCTCGGCAGAGCCATCAACACTTGGAACTGCCCTAACATACTCACAAACGTTTTCCCGACACACACATACACAAGAAACAAACACAAACACCCATGGAATTTTTCTTACAGGCGTACACAGGGGGTTCTGAAACACACACAGACACACACACACTATCACACTCACAACACAGCACTCACACTGGGTCTCCAACACAGCCGTCAACACTTGGAACTGCTTTAACATAATCACAAACATGGTCCTGACACACACATATACAAATAACACACACAAACACCCATCGACTTTTTCTTGCAGGCATACAGAATGGTTTCCTGCAAACACACACACACACACACACACACAAAAGTCACACTGACGACAGAGCACTCACATTGGATCTCCAGCAGAGCCATGAACACTTGGAATTACCTTAACATATTCAGAAACGTGGTCCCGAAACACACATGCAGAAGAAACACACAAAAACACCCTACGACTTTTTCTTACAGACATACACAATGGTATCCAGCAAAACACACACACACACACACACACACATACACTATCACACGCACAACACAGCACTCACACTGGGTCCCCGGCATAGCCATCAACAGTTGGAACTGCCCTAACATACTCACAAACGTGGTCCCGACACACACATACACAAGAAACATACACAAACTCCCATTGACTTTTACTTACAGTCATGCACAATGGTTTCCGCAAACACACACACACACACACTCTCACACTCACAACACAGCATTCACACTGGCACTTGAATCTGCCCTAACATACAAACAAACGTGGTCCCGACACACACATACACAAGAAACACACACAAACACCCATCAACCTTTTGTTACAGGCAGACAGAGTGGGGTTTCCCCAAACACACACACACACACACACACACTGTCACACTAACAGCACAGTACGCACACTGAGCCTCGGCAGAGCCATCAACACTTGGAACTGCCCTAACATACTCACAAACATTTTCCCGACACACACATACACAAGAAACACACACAAAACCCATCGACTTTTTCTTACAGGCATACACAACGGTTTCCCGCGAACACACACACACACAGTCACACTTACAACACAGCACTCACAATGGGTATCCAGCAGAACCATCAACACTTGGAACTGCCCTAAAATATTGACAAATGTGGTCGCGACACACACATACACATGAAACTCACACACACATCCATCGACTTATTCTTACAGGCATACACAATGTTTTCCCGCCAACACAAACACACACAGAAACACACACTGCCACACTCACAACACAGCATTCACACTGGCACTTGGAACTGCCACAACATACTCACATACGTGGTCCCGACACACACATACACAAGAAACACACACAAACACCCATCGACTTTTTCTTAGAAGCATACACTGTGGGGTTCCCCCAAACACACACACACACAGAGACACACACACACTATCACACTCACAACACAGCACTCTCACTGGGTCTCCAGCAGAGCCATCAACACTTGGAACTGCCCTAACATATTCACAAATGTGGTCCCGACACACACATACAGAAGAAACACACACAAACACCCATGGAATTTTTCTTATAGGCATACAGACTGGTTTCCTGCAAACACACACACAGACACGCACACACACTGTCACACTCACAACACACACTCACACTGGATATCCAGCAAACTCGTGAACACTTGGAACTGCCCTCACACACTCAGAAATGTGGATCTGAAACACAATACGCAAGAACACACAAATACACCCATCGACTTTTTCATACAGGCATACACAATGGTTACCCGAAAACACACACACACACACACACACTGTCACACTCGCAACACAGCACTCACACTGGGCCTCGGCAGAGCCATCAACACTTGGAACTGCCCTAACATACTCACAAACGTTTTCCCGACACACACATACCAAGAAACACACACAAACACCCATGGAATTTTTCTTACAGGCGTACACAGGGGGTTCTGAAACACACACAGACACACACACACTATCACACTCACAACACCGCACTCACACTGGGTCTCCAACACAGCCGTCAACACTTGGAACTGCTTTAACATAATCACAAACATGGTCCTGACACACACATATACAAATAACACACACAAACACCCATCGACTTTTTCTTGCAGGCATACACAATGGTTTCCTGCAAACACACACACACACACACACACACACACAAAAGTCACACTCACGACAGAGCACTCACATTGGATCTCCAGCAGAGCCATGAACACTTGGAATTACCTTAACATATTCAGAAACGTGGTCCCGAAACACACATGCAGAAGAAACACACAAAAACACCCTACGACTTTTTCTTACAGACATACACAATGGTATCCAGCAAAACACACACACACACACACATACACTATCACACGCACAACACAGCACTCACACTGGGTCCCCGGCATAGCCATCAACAGTTGGAACTGCCCTAACATACTCACAAACGTGGTCCCGACACACACATACACAAGAAACACACACAAACTCCCATTGACTTTTACTTACAGTCATGCACAATGGTTTCCGCAAACACACACACACACACACTCTCACACTCACAACACAGCATTCACACTGGCACTTGAATCTGCCCTAACATACAAACAAACGTGGTCCCGACACACACATACACAAGAAACACACACAAACACCCATCAACCTTTTGTTACAGGCAGACAGAGTGGGGTTTCCCCAAACACACACACACACACACACACACACACTGTCACACTAACAGCACAGTACGCACACTGAGCCTCGGCAGAGCCATCAACACTTGGAACTGCCCTAACATACTCACAAACGTTTTCCCGACACACACATACACAAGAAACACACACAAACACCCATCGACTTTTTCTTACAGGCATACACAACGGTTTCCCGCGAACACACACACACACAGTCACACTTACAACACAGCACTCACAATGGGTATCCAGCAGAACCATCAACACTTGGAACTGCCCTAAAATATTGACAAATGTGGTCGCGACACACACATACACATGAAACTCACACACACATCCATCGACTTATTCTTACAGGCATACACAATGTTTTCCCGCCAACACAAACACACACAGAAACACACACTGCCACACTCACAACACAGCATTCACACTGGCACTTGGAACTGCCACAACATACTCACATACGTGGTCCCGACACACACATACACAAGAAACACACACAAACACCCATCGACTTTTTCTTAGAAGCATACACTGTGGGGTTCCCCCAAACACACACACACACAGAGACACACACACACTATCACACTCACAACACAGCACTCTCACTGGGTCTCCAGCAGAGCCATCAACACTTGGAACTGCCCTAACATATTCACAAATGTGGTCCCGACACACACATACAGAAGAAACACACACAAACACCCATGGAATTTTTCTTATAGGCATACAGACTGGTTTCCTGCAAACACACACACAGACACGCACACACACTGTCACACTCACAACACACACTCACACTGGATATCCAGCAAACTCATGAACACTTGGAACTGCCCTCACACACTCACAAATGTGGATCTGAAACACAGTACGCAAGAACACACAAATACACCCATCGACTTTTTCATGCAGGCATACAAAATGGTTGCCCGAAAACACACACACACACACACACACACTCTCACACTCACAACACAGCACTCACTCTGTACCTCGGCAGAGACATCAACACTTGGAACTGCCCTCACACACTCACAAATGTGGATCTGAAACACAATACGCAAGAACACACAAATACACCCATCGACTTTTTCATACAGGCATACACAATGGTTACCGGAAAACACACACACACACACACACAGACACACACAGTCACACTCGCAACACAGCACTCACACTGGGCCTCGGCAGAGCCATCAACACTTGGAACTGCCCTAACATACTCACAAACGTTTTCCCGACACACACATACACAAGAAACACACACAAACACCCATGGAATTTTTCTTACAGGCGTACACAGGGGGTTCTGAAACACACACAGACACACACACACTATCACACTCACAACACCGCACTCACACTGGGTCTCCAACACAGCCGTCAACACTTGAAACTGCTTTAACATAATCACAAACATGGTCCTGACACACACATATACAAATAACACACACAAACACCCATCGACTTTTTCTTGCAGGCATACACAATGGTTTCCTGCAAACACACACACACACACACACACAAAAGTCACACTCACGACAGAGCACTCACATTGGATCTCCAGCAGAGCCATGAACACTTGGAATTACCTTAACATATTCAGAAACGTGGTCCCGAAACACACATGCAGAAGAAACACACAAAAACACCCTACGACTTTTTCTTACAGACATACACAATGGTATCCAGCAAAACACACACACACACACACACACATACACTATCACACGCACACCACAGCACTCACACTGGGTCCCCGGCATAGCCATCAACAGTTGGAACTGCCCTAACATACTCACAAACGTGGTCCCGACACACACATACACAAGAAACACACACAAACTCCCATTGACTTTTACTTACAGTCATGCACAATGGTTTCCGCAAACACACACACACACACTCTCACACTCACAACACAGCATTCACACTGGCACTTGAATCTGCCCTAACATACAAACAAACGTGGTCCCGACACACACATACACAAGAAACACACACAAACACCCATCAACATTTTGTTACAGGCAGACAGAGTGGGGTTTCCCCAAACACACACACACACACACACACACACTGTCACACTAACAGCACAGTACGCACACTGGGCCTCGGCAGAGCCATCAACACTTGGAGCTGCCCTAACATACTCACAAACGTTTTCCCGACACACACATACACAAGAAACACACACAAACACCCATCGACTTTTTCTTACAGGCATACACAACGGTTTCCCGCGAACACACACACACACAGTCACACTTACAACACAGCACTCACAATGGGTATCCAGCAGAACCATCAACACTTGGAACTGCCCTAAAATATTGACAAATGTGGTCGCGACACACACATACACATGAAACTCACACACACATCCATCGACTTATTCTTACAGGCATACACAATGTTTTCCCGCCAACACAAACACACACAGAAACACACACTGCCACACTCACAACACAGCATTCACACTGGCACTTGGAACTGCCACAACATACTCACATACGTGGTCCCGACACACACATACACAAGAAACACACACAAACACCCATCGACTTTTTCTTAGAAGCATACACTGTGGGGTTCCCCCAAACACACACACACACACATAGACACACACACACTGTCACACTCACAACACAGCACTCTCACTGGGTCTCCAGCAGAGCCATCAACACTTGGAACTGCCCTAACATATTCACAAATGTGGTCCCGACACACACATACAGAAGAAACACACACAAACACCCATGGAATTTTTCTTATAGGCATACAGACTGGTTTCCTGCAAACACACACACAGACACGCACACACACTGTCACACTCACAACACACACTCACACTGGATACCCAGCAAACTCATGAACACTTGGAACTGCCCTCACACACACACAAATGTGGATCTGAAACACAATACGCAAGACCACACAAATACACCCATCGACTTTTTCATGCAGGCATACACAATGGTTACCCGAAAACACACACACACACACACAAACTCTCACACTCACAACACAGCACTCACTCTGTACCTCGGCAGAGACATCAACACTTGGAACTGCCCTCACACACTCACAAATGTGGATCTGAAACACAATACGCAAGAACACACAAATACACCCATCGACTTTTTCATACAGGCATACACAATGGTTACCGGAAAAAACACACACACACACACACACACTGTCACACTCGCAACACAGCACTCACACTGGGCCTCGGCAGAGCCATCAACACTTGGAACTGCCCTAACATACTCACAAACGTTTTCCCGACACACACATACACAAGAAACACACACAAACACCCATCGACTTTTTCTTACAGGCGTGCACAGGGGGTTCTGAAACACACACAGACACACACACACTATCACACTCACAACACAGCACTCACACTGGGTCTCCAACACAGCCGTCAACACTTGGAACTGCTTTAACATAATCACAAACATGGTCCTGACACACACATATACAAATAACACACACAAACACCCATCGACTTTTTCTTGCAGGCATACACAATGGTTTCCTGCAAACACACACACACACACACACACACAAAAGCCACACTCACGACAGAGCACTCACATTGGATCTCCAGCAGAGCCATGAACACTTGGAATTACCTTAACATATTCAGAAACGTGGTCCCGAAACACACATGCAGAAGAAACACACAAAAACACCCTACGACTTTTTCTTACAGACATACACAATGGTATCCAGCAAAACACACACACACACACACACACATACAGTATCACACGCACACCACAGCACTCACACTGGGTCCCCGGCATAGCCATCAACAGTTGGAACTGCCCTAACATACTCACAAACGTGGTCCCGACACACACATACACAAGAAACATACACAAACTCCCATTGACTTTTACTTACAGTCATGCACAATGGTTTCCGCAAACACACACACACACACTCTCACACTCACAACACAGCATTCACACTGGCACTTGAATCTGCCCTAACATACAAACAAACGTGGTCCCGACACACACATACACAAGAAACACACACAAACACCCATCAACATTTTGTTACAGGCAGACAGAGTGGGGTTTCCCCAAACACACACACACACACACACACACACTGTCACACTAACAGCACAGTACGCACACTGGGCCTCGGCAGAGCCATCAACACTTGGAGCTGCCCTAACATACTCACAAACGTTTTCCCGACACACACATACACAAGAAACACACACAAACACCCATCGACTTTTTCTTACAGGCATACACAACGGTTTCCCGCGAACACACACACACACAGTCACACTTACAACACAGCACTCACAATGGGTATCCAGCAGAACCATCAACACTTGGAACTGCCCTAAAATATTGACAAATGTGGTCGCGACACACACATACACATGAAACTCACACACACATCCATCGACTTATTCTTACAGGCATACACAATGCTTTCCCGCCAACACAAACACACACAGAAACACACACTGCCACACTCACAACACAGCATTCACACTGGCACTTGGAACTGCCACAACATACTCACATACGTGGTCCCGACACACACATACACAAGAAACACACACAAACACCCATCGACTTTTTCTTAGAAGCATACACTGTGGGGTTCCCCCAAACACACACACACACACATAGACACACACACACTGTCACACTCACAACACAGCACTCTCACTGGGTCTCCAGCAGAGCCATCAACACTTGGAACTGCCCTAACATATTCACAAATGTGGTCCCGACACACACATACAGAAGAAACACACACAAACACCCATGGAATTTTTCTTATAGGCATACAGACTGGTTTCCTGCAAACACACACACAGACACGCACACACACTGTCACACTCACAACACACACTCACACTGGATATCCAGCAAACTCATGAACACTTGGAACTGCCCTCACACACACACAAATGTGGATCTGAAACACAATACGCAAGACCACACAAATACACCCATCGACTTTTTCATGCAGGCATACACAATGGTTACCCGAAAACACACACACACACACACAAATTCTCACACTCACAACACAGCACTCACTCTGTACCTCGGCAGAGACATCAACACTTGGAACTGCCCTCACACACTCACAAATGTGGATCTGAAACACAATACGCAAGAACACACAAATACACCCATCGACTTTTTCATACAGGCATACACAATGGTTACCGGAAAACACACACACACACACACACACTGTCACACTCGCAACACAGCACTCACACTGGGCCTCGGCAGAGCCATCAACACTTGGAACTGCCCTAACATACTCACAAACGTTTTCCCGACACACACATACACAAGAAACACACACAAACACCCATGGAATTTTTCTTACAGGCGTACACAGGGGGTTCTGAAACACACACAGACACACACACACTATCACACTCACAACACAGCACTCACACTGGGTCTCCAACACAGCCGTCAACACTTGGAACTGCTTTAACATAATCACAAACATGGTCCTGACACACACATATACAAATAACACACACAAACACCCATCGACTTTTTCTTGCAGGCATACACAATGGTTTCCTGCAAACACACACACACACACACACACACAAAAGTCACACTCACGACAGAGCACTCACATTGGATCTCCAGCAGAGCCATGAACACTTGGAATTACCTTAACATATTCAGAAACGTGGTCCCGAAACACACATGCAGAAGAAACACACAAAAACACCCTACGACTTTTTCTTACAGACATACACAATGGTATCCAGCAAAACACACACACACACACACATACACTATCACACGCACAACACAGCACTCACACTGGGTCCCCGGCATAGCCATCAACAGTTGGAACTGCCCTAACATACTCACAAACGTGGTCCCGACACACACATACACAAGAAACATACACAAACTCCCATTGACTTTTACTTACAGTCATGCACAATGGTTTCCGCAAACACACACACACACACTATCACACTAACAACACAGCATTCACACTGGCACTTGAATCTGCCCTAACATACAAACAAACGTGGTCCCGACACACACATACACAAGAAACACACACAAACACCCATCAACCTTTTGTTACAGGCAGACAGAGTGGGGTTTCCCCAAACACACACACACACACACACACTGTCACACTAACAGCACAGTACGCACACTGGGCCTCGGCAGAGCCATCAACACTTGGAGCTGCCCTAACATACTCACAAACGTTTTCCCGACACACACATACACAAGAAACACACACAAACACCCATCGACTTTTTCTTACAGGCATACACAACGGTTTCCCGCGAACACACACACACACAGTCACACTTACAACACAGCACTCACAATGGGTATCCAGCAGAACCATCAACACTTGGAACTGCCCTAAAATATTGACAAATGTGGTCGCGACACACACATACACATGAAACTCACACACACATCCATCGACTTATTCTTACAGGCATACACAATGCTTTCCCGCCAACACAAACACACACAGAAACACACACTGCCACACTCACAACACAGCATTCACACTGGCACTTGGAACTGCCACAACATACTCACATACGTGGTCCCGACACACACATACACAAGAAACACACACAAACACCCATCGACTTTTTCTTAGAAGCATACACTGTGGGGTTCCCCCAAACACACACACACACACACATAGACACACACACACTGTCACACTCACAACACAGCACTCTCACTGGGTCTCCAGCAGAGCCATCAACACTTGGAACTGCCCTAACATATTCACAAATGTGGTCCCGACACACACATACAGAAGAAACACACACAAACACCCATGGAATTTTTCTTATAGGCATACAGACTGGTTTCCTGCAAACACACACACAGACACGCACACACACTGTCACACTCACAACACACACTCACACTGGATACCCAGCAAACTCATGAACACTTGGAACTGCCCTCACACACACACAAATGTGGATCTGAAACACAATACGCAAGACCACACAAATACACCCATCGACTTTTTCATGCAGGCATACACAATGGTTACCCGAAAACACACACACACACACACACAAACTCTCACACTCACAACACAGCACTCACTCTGTACCTCGGCAGAGACATCAACACTTGGAACTGCCCTCACACACTCACAAATGTGGATCTGAAACACAATACGCAAGAACACACAAATACACCCATCGACTTTTTCATACAGGCATACACAATGGTTACCGGAAAAAACACACACACACACACACACACTGTCACACTCGCAACACAGCACTCACACTGGGCCTCGGCAGAGCCATCAACACTTGGAACTGCCCTAACATACTCACAAACGTTTTCCCGACACACACATACACAAGAAACACACACAAACACCCATCGACTTTTTCTTACAGGCGTGCACAGGGGGTTCTGAAACACACACAGACACACACACACTATCACACTCACAACACAGCACTCACACTGGGTCTCCAACACAGCCGTCAACACTTGGAACTGCTTTAACATAATCACAAACATGGTCCTGACACACACATATACAAATAACACACACAAACACCCATCGACTTTTTCTTGCAGGCATACACAATGGTTTCCTGCAAACACACACACACACACACACACACAAAAGCCACACTCACGACAGAGCACTCACATTGGATCTCCAGCAGAGCCATGAACACTTGGAATTACCTTAACATATTCAGAAACATGGTCCCGAAACACACATGCAGAAGAAACACACAAAAACACCCTACGACTTTTTCTTACAGACATACACAATGGTATCCAGCAAAACACACACACACACACACACACACATACACTATCACACGCACACCACAGCACTCACACTGGGTCCCCGGCATAGCCATCAACAGTTGGAACTGCCCTAACATACTCACAAACGTGGTCCCGACACACACATACACAAGAAACATACACAAACTCCCATTGACTTTTACTTACAGTCATGCACAATGGTTTCCGCAAACACACACACACACACTCTCACACTCACAACACAGCATTCACACTGGCACTTGAATCTGCCCTAACATACAAACAAACGTGGTCCCGACACACACATACACAAGAAACACACACAAACACCCATCAACATTTTGTTACAGGCAGACAGAGTGGGGTTTCCCCAAACACACACACACACACACACACACTGTCACACTAACAGCACAGTACGCACACTGGGCCTCGGCAGAGCCATCAACACTTGGAGCTGCCCTAACATACTCACAAACGTTTTCCCGACACACACATACACAAGAAACACACACAAACACCCATCGACTTTTTCTTACAGGCATACACAACGGTTTCCCGCGAACACACACACACACAGTCACACTTACAACACAGCACTCACAATGGGTATCCAGCAGAACCATCAACACTTGGAACTGCCCTAAAATATTGACAAATGTGGTCGCGACACACACATACACATGAAACTCACACACACATCCATCGACTTATTCTTACAGGCATACACAATGTTTTCCCGCCAACACAAACACACACAGAAACACACACTGCCACACTCACAACACAGCATTCACACTGGCACTTGGAACTGCCACAACATACTCACATACGTGGTCCCGACACACACATACACAAGAAACACACACAAACACCCATCGACTTTTTCTTAGAAGCATACACTGTGGGGTTCCCCCAAACACACACACACACACAGACACACACACACTGTCACACTCACAACACAGCACTCTCACTGGGTCTCCAGCAGAGCCATCAACACTTGGAACTGCCCTAACATATTCACAAATGTGGTCCCGACACACACATACAGAAGAAACACACACAAACACCCATGGAATTTTTCTTATAGGCATACAGACTGGTTTCCTGCAAACACACACACAGACACGCACACACACTGTCACACTCACAACACACACTCACACTGGATATCCAGCAAACTCATGAACACTTGGAACTGCCCTCACACACTCACAAATGTGGATCTGAAACACAATACGCAAGAACACACAAATACACCCATCGACTTTTTCATACAGGCATACACAATGGTTGCCCGAAAACACACACACACACACACACTCTCACACTCACAACACAGCACTCACTCTGTACCTCGGCAGAGACATCAACACTTGGAACTGCCCTCACACACTCACAAATGTGGATCTGAAACACAATACGCAAGAACACACAAATACACCCATCGACTTTTTCATACAGGCATACACAATGGTTACCGGAAAACACACACACACACACACAGACACACACAGTCACACTCGCAACACAGCACTCACACTGGGCCTCGGCAGCGCCATCAACACTTGGAACTGCCCTAACATACTCACAAACGTTTTCCCGACACACACATACACAAGAAACAGACACAAACACCCATGGAATTTTTCTTACAGGCGTACACAGGGGGTTCTGAAACACACACAGACACACACACACTATCACACTCACAACACAGCACTTACACTGGGTCTCCAACACAGCCGTCAACACTTGGAACTGCTTTAACATAATCACAAACATGGTCCTGACACACACATATACAAATAACACACACAAACACCCATCGACTTTTTCTTGCAGGCGTACACAATGGTTTCCTGCAAACACACACACACACACACACACACACACACAAAAGTCACACTCACGACAGAGCACTCACATTGGATCTCCAGCAGAGCCATGAACACTTGGAATTACCTTAACATATTCAAAAACGTGGTCCCGAAACACACATGCAGAAGAAACACACAAAAACACCCTACGACTTTTTCTTACAGACATACACAATGGTATCCAGCTAAACACACACACACACACACACACACTGTCACACTCGCAACACAGCACTCACACTGGGCCTCGGCAGAGCCATCAACACTTGGAACTGCCCTAACATACTCACAAACGTTTTCCCGACACACACATACACAAGAAACACACACAAACACCCATCGACTTTTTCTTACAGGCGTACACAGGGGGTTCTGAAACACACACAGACACACACACACTATCACACTCACAACACAGCACTCACACTGTGTCTCCAACACAGCCGTCAACACTTGGAACTGCTTTAACATAATCACAAACATGGTCCTGACACACACATATACAAATAACACACACAAACACCCATCGACTTTTTCTTGCAGGCATACACAATGGTTTCCTGCAAACACACACACACACACACACACACAAATGTCACACTCACGACAGAGCACTCACATTGGATCTCCAGCGGAGCCATGAACACTTGGAATTACCTTAACATATTCACAAACGTGGTCCCGAAACACACATGCAGAAGAAACACACAAAAACACCCTACGACTTTTTCTTACAGACATACACAATGGTATCCAGCAAAACACACACACACACACACACATACACTATCACACGCACACCACAGCACTCACACTGGGTCCCCGGCATAGCCATCAACAGTTGGAACTGCCCTAACATACTTACAAACGTGGTCCCGACACACACATACACAAGAAACATACACAAACTCCCATTGACTTTTACTTACAGTCATGCACAATGGTTTCCGCAAACACACACACACACACTCTCACACTCACAACACAGCATTCACACTGGCACTTGAATCTGCCCTAACATACAAACAAACGTGGTCCCGACACACACATACACAAGAAACACACACAAACACCCATCAACATTTTGTTACAGGCAGACAGAGTGGGGTTTCCCCAAACACACACACACACACACACACACACACACACTGTCACACTAACAGCACAGTACGCACACTGGGCCTCGGCAGAGCCATCAACACTTGGAACTGCCCTAACATACTCACAAACGTTTTCCCGACACACACATACACAAGAAACACACACAAACACCCATCGACTTTTTCTTACAGGCATACACAACGGTTTCCCGCGAACACACACACACACAGTCACACTTACAACACAGCACTCACAATGGGTATCCAGCAGAACCATCAACACTTGGAACTGCCCTAAAATATTGACAAATGTGGTCGCGACACACACATACACATGAAACTGACACACACATCCATCGACTTATTCTTACAGGCATACACAATGTTTTCCCGCCAACACAAACACACACAGAAACACACACTGCCACACTCACAACACAGCATTCACACTGGCACTTGGAACTGCCACAACATACTCACATACGTGGTCCCGACACACACATACACAAGAAACACACACAAACACCCATCGACTTTTTCTTAGAAGCATACACTGTGGGGTTCCCCCAAACACACACACACACACATAGACACACACACACTGTCACACTCACAACGCAGCACTCTCACTGGGTCTCCAGCAGAGCCATCAACACTTGGAACTGCCCTAACATATTCACAAATGTGGTCCCGACACACACATACAGAAGAAACACACACAAACACCCATGGAATTTTTCTTATAGGCATACAGACTGGTTTCCTGCAAACACACACACAGACACGCACACACACTGTCACACTCACAACACACACTCACACTGGATATCCAGCAAACTCATGAACACTTGGAACTGCCCTCACACACTCACAAATGTGGATCTGAAACACAATACGCAAGAACACACAAATACACCCATCGACTTTTTCATACAGGCATACACAATGGTTACCGGAAAAAACACACACACACACACACACTGTCACACTCGCAACACAGCACTCACACTGGGCCTCGGCAGAGCCATCAACACTTGGAACTGCCCTAACATACTCACAAACGTTTTCCCGACACACACATACACAAGAAACAAACACAAACACCCATGGAATTTTTCTTACAGGCGTACACAGGGGGTTCTGAAACACACACAGACACACACACACTATCACACTCACAACACAGCACTCACACTGGGTCTCCAACACAGCCGTCAACACTTGGAACTGCTTTAACATAATCACAAACATGGTCCTGACACACACATATACAAATAACACACACAAACACCCATCGACTTTTTCTTGCAGGCATACACAATGGTTTCCTGCAAACACACACACACACACACACACACACAAAAGTCACACTCACGACAGAGCACTCACATTGGATCTCCAGCAGAGCCATGAACACTTGGAATTACCTTAACATATTCACAAACGTGGTCCCGAAACACACATGCAGAAGAAACACACAAAAACACCCTACGACTTTTTCTTACAGACATACACAATGGTATCCAGCTAAACACACACACACACACACACACACTGTCACACTCGCAACACAGCACTCACACTGGGCCTCGGCAGAGCCATCAACACTTGGAACTGCCCTAACATACTCACAAACGTTTTCCCGACACACACATACACAAGAAACACACACAAACACCCATGGAATTTTTCTTACAGGCGTACACAGGGGGTTCTGAAACACACACAGACACACACACACTATCACACTCACAACACAGCACTCACACTGGGTCTCCAACACAGCCGTCAACACTTGGAACTGCTTTAACATAATCACAAACATGGTCCTGACACACACATATACAAATAACACACACAAACACCCATCGACTTTTTCTTGCAGGCATACACAATGGTTTCCTGCAAACACACACACACACACACACACACAAATGTCACACTCACGACAGAGCACTCACATTGGATCTCCAGCGGAGCCATGAACACTTGGAATTACCTTAACATATTCACAAACGTGGTCCCGAAACACACATGCAGAAGAAACACACAAAAACACCCATCAACATTTTGTTACAGGCAGACAGAGTGGGGTTTCCCCAAACACACACACACACACACACACACACTGTCACACTAACAGCACAGTACGCACACTGGGCCTCGGCAGAGCCATCAACACTTGGAACTGCCCTAACATACTCACAAACGTTTTCCCGACACACACATACACAAGAAACACACACAAACACCCATCGACTTTTTCTTACAGGCATACACAACGGTTTCCCGCGAACACACACACACACAGTCACACTTACAACACAGCACTCACAATGGGTATCCAGCAGAACCATCAACACTTGGAACTGCCCTAAAATATTGACAAATGTGGTCGCGACACACACATACACATGAAACTGACACACACATCCATCGACTTATTCTTACAGGCATACACAATGTTTTCCCGCCAACACAAACACACACAGAAACACACACTGCCACACTCACAACACAGCATTCACACTGGCACTTGGAACTGCCACAACATACTCACATACGTGGTCCCGACACACACATACACAAGAAACACACACAAACACCCATCGACTTTTTCTTAGAAGCATACACTGTGGGGTTCCCCCAAACACACACACACACACATAGACACACACACACTGTCACACTCACAACGCAGCACTCTCACTGGGTCTCCAGCAGAGCCATCAACACTTGGAACTGCCCTAACATATTCACAAATGTGGTCCCGACACACACATACAGAAGAAACACACACAAACACCCATGGAATTTTTCTTATAGGCATACAGACTGGTTTCCTGCAAACACACACACAGACACGCACACACACTGTCACACTCACAACACACACTCACACTGGATATCCAGCAAACTCATGAACACTTGGAACTGCCCTCACACACACACAAATGTGGATCTGAAACACAATACGCAAGACCACACAAATACACCCATCGACTTTTTCATGCAGGCATACACAATGGTTACCCGAAAACACACACACACACACACAAACTCTCACACTCACAACACAGCACTCACTCTGTACCTCGGCAGAGACATCAACACTTGGAACTGCCCTCACACACTCACAAATGTGGATCTGAAACACAATACGCAAGAACACACAAATACACCCATCGACTTTTTCATACAGGCATACACAATGGTTACCGGAAAACACACACACACACACACACACACACACAGTCACACTCGCAACACAGCACTCACACTGGGCCTCGGCAGAGCCATCAACACTTGGAACTGCCCTAACATACTCACAAACGTTTTCCCGACACACACATACACAAGAAACAGACACAAACACCCATGGAATTTTTCTTACAGGCGTACACAGGGGGTTCTGAAACACACACAGACACACACACACTATCACACTCACAACACAGCACTTACACTGGGTCTCCAACACAGCCGTCAACACTTGGAACTGCTTTAACATAATCACAAACATGGTCCTGACACACACATATACAAATAACACACACAAACACCCATCGACTTTTTCTTGCAGGCGTACACAATGGTTTCCTGCAAACACACACACACACACACACACACACACAAAAGTCACACTCACGACAGAGCACTCACATTGGATCTCCAGCAGAGCCATGAACACTTGGAATTACCTTAACATATTCAAAAACGTGGTCCCGAAACACACATGCAGAAGAAACACACAAAAACACCCTACGACTTTTTCTTACAGACATACACAATGGTATCCAGCTAAACACACACACACACACACACACACACTGTCACACTCGCAACACAGCACTCACACTGGGCCTCGGCAGAGCCATCAACACTTGGAACTGCCCTAACATACTCACAAACGTTTTCCCGACACACACATACACAAGAAACACACACAAACACCCATCGACTTTTTCTTACAGGCGTACACAGGGGGTTCTGAAACACACACAGACACACACACACTATCACACTCACAACACAGCACTCACACTGGGTCTCCAACACAGCCGTCAACACTTGGAACTGCTTTAACATAATCACAAACATGGTCCTGACACACACATATACAAATAACACACACAAACACCCATCGACTTTTTCTTGCAGGCATACACAATGGTTTCCTGCAAACACACACACACACACACACACACACAAAAGTCACACTCACGACAGAGCACTCACATTGGATCTCCAGCGGAGCCATGAACACTTGGAATTACCTTAACATATTCACAAACGTGGTCCCGAAACACACATGCAGAAGAAACACACAAAAACACCCTACGACTTTTTCTTACAGACATACACAATGGTATCCAGCAAAACACACACACACACACACACATACACTATCACACGCACACCACAGCACTCACACTGGGTCCCCGGCATAGCCATCAACAGTTGGAACTGCCCTAACATACTCACAAACGTGGTCCCGACACACACATACACAAGAAACATACACAAACTCCCATTGACTTTTACTTACAGTCATGCACAATGGTTTCCGCAAACACACACACACACACTCTCACACTCACAACACAGCATTCACACTGGCACTTGAATCTGCCCTAACATACAAACGTGGTCCCGACACACACATACACAAGAAACACACACAAACACCCATCAACATTTTGTTACAGGCAGACAGAGTGGGGTTTCCCCAAACACACACACACACACACACACACACACACTGTCACACTAACAGCACAGTACGCACACTGGGCCTCGGCAGAGCCATCAACACTTGGAACTGCCCTAACATACTCACAAACGTTTTCCCGACACACACATACACAAGAAACACACACAAACACCCATCGACTTTTTCTTACAGGCATACACAACGGTTTCCCACGAACACACACACACACAGTCACACTTACAACACAGCACTCACAATGGGTATCCAGCAGAACCATCAACACTTGGAACTGCCCTAAAATATTGACAAATGTGGTCGCGACACACACATACACATGAAACTGACACACACATCCATCGACTTATTCTTACAGGCATACACAATGTTTTCCCGCCAACACAAACACACACAGAAACACACACTGCCACACTCACAACACAGCATTCACACTGGCACTTGGAACTGCCACAACATACTCACATACGTGGTCCCGACACACACATACACAAGAAACACACACAAACACCCATCGACTTTTTCTTAGAAGCATACACTGTGGGGTTCCCCCAAACACACACACACACACATAGACACACACACACTGTCACACTCACAACGCAGCACTCTCACTGGGTCTCCAGCAGAGCCATCAACACTTGGAACTGCCCTAACATATTCACAAATGTGGTCCCGACACACACATACAGAAGAAACACACACAAACACCCATGGAATTTTTCTTATAGGCATACAGACTGGTTTCCTGCAAACACACACACAGACACGCACACACACTGTCACACTCACAACACACACTCACACTGGATATCCAGCAAACTCATGAACACTTGGAACTGCCCTCACACACACACAAATGTGGATCTGAAACACAATACGCAAGACCACACAAATACACCCATCGACTTTTTCATGCAGGCATACACAATGGTTACCCGAAAACACACACACACACACACAAACTCTCACACTCACAACACAGCACTCACTCTGTACCTCGGCAGAGACATCAACACTTGGAACTGCCCTCACACACTCACAAATGTGGATCTGAAACACAATACGCAAGAACACACAAATACACCCATCGACTTTTTCATACAGGCATACACAATGGTTACCGGAAAAAACACACACACACACACACACTGTCACACTCGCAACACAGCACTCACACTGGGCCTCGGCAGAGCCATCAACACTTGGAACTGCCCTAACATACTCACAAACGTTTTCCCGACACACACATACACAAGAAACAAACACAAACACCCATGGAATTTTTCTTACAGGCGTACACAGGGGGTTCTGAAACACACACAGACACACACACACTATCACACTCACAACACAGCACTCACACTGGGTCTCCAACACAGCCGTCAACACTTGGAACTGCTTTAACATAATCACAAACATGGTCCTGACACACACATATACAAATAACACACACAAACACCCATCGACTTTTTCTTGCAGGCATACACAATGGTTTCCTGCAAACACACACACACACACACACACACAAAAGTCACACTCACGACAGAGCACTCACATTGGATCTCCAGCGGAGCCATGAACACTTGGAATTACCTTAACATATTCACAAACGTGGTCCCGAAACACACATGCAGAAGAAACACACAAAAACACCCTACGACTTTTTCTTACAGACATACACAATGGTATCCAGCAAAACACACACACACACACACACATACACTATCACACGCACACCACAGCACTCACACTGGGTCCCCGGCATAGCCATCAACAGTTGGAACTGCCCTAACATACTCACAAACGTGGTCCCGACACACACATACACAAGAAACATACACAAACTCCCATTGACTTTTACTTACAGTCATGCACAATGGTTTCCGCAAACACACACACACACACTCTCACACTCACAACACAGCATTCACACTGGCACTTGAATCTGCCCTAACATACAAACGTGGTCCCGACACACACATACACAAGAAACACACACAAACACCCATCAACATTTTGTTACAGGCAGACAGAGTGGGGTTTCCCCAAACACACACACACACACACACACACACACACTGTCACACTAACAGCACAGTACGCACACTGGGCCTCGGCAGAGCCATCAACACTTGGAACTGCCCTAACATACTCACAAACGTTTTCCCGACACACACATACACAAGAAACACACACAAACACCCATCGACTTTTTCTTACAGGCATACACAACGGTTTCCCACGAACACACACACACACAGTCACACTTACAACACAGCACTCACAATGGGTATCCAGCAGAACCATCAACACTTGGAACTGCCCTAAAATATTGACAAATGTGGTCGCGACACACACATACACATGAAACTGACACACACATCCATCGACTTATTCTTACAGGCATACACAATGTTTTCCCGCCAACACAAACACACACAGAAACACACACTGCCACACTCACAACACAGCATTCACACTGGCACTTGGAACTGCCACAACATACTCACATACGTGGTCCCGACACACACATACACAAGAAACACACACAAACACCCATCGACTTTTTCTTAGAAGCATACACTGTGGGGTTCCCCCAAACACACACACACACACATAGACACACACACACTGTCACACTCACAACGCAGCACTCTCACTGGGTCTCCAGCAGAGCCATCAACACTTGGAACTGCCCTAACATATTCACAAATGTGGTCCCGACACACACATACAGAAGAAACACACACAAACACCCATGGAATTTTTCTTATAGGCATACAGACTGGTTTCCTGCAAACACACACACAGACACGCACACACACTGTCACACTCACAACACACACTCACACTGGATATCCAGCAAACTCATGAACACTTGGAACTGCCCTCACACACACACAAATGTGGATCTGAAACACAATACGCAAGACCACACAAATACACCCATCGACTTTTTCATGCAGGCATACACAATGGTTACCCGAAAACACACACACACACACAAACTCTCACACTCACAACACAGCACTCACTCTGTACCTCGGCAGAGACATCAACACTTGGAACTGCCCTCACACACTCACAAATGTGGATCTGAAACACAATACGCAAGAACACACAAATACACCCATCGACTTTTTCATACAGGCATACACAATGGTTACCGGAAAAAACACACACACACACACACACTGTCACACTCGCAACACAGCACTCACACTGGGCCTCGGCAGAGCCATCAACACTTGGAACTGCCCTAACATACTCACAAACGTTTTCCCGACACACACATACACAAGAAACAAACACAAACACCCATGGAATTTTTCTTACAGGCGTACACAGGGGGTTCTGAAACACACACAGACACACACACACTATCACACTCACAACACAGCACTCACACTGGGTCTCCAACACAGCCGTCAACACTTGGAACTGCTTTAACATAATCACAAACATGGTCCTGACACACAGATATACAAATAACACACACAAACACCCATCGACTTTTTCTTGCAGGCATACACAATGGTTTCCTGCAAACACACACACACACACACACACTCACACAAAAGTCACACTCACGACAGAGCACTCACATTGGATCTCCAGCAGAGCCATGAACACTTGGAATTACCTTAACATATTCACAAACGTGGTCCCGAAACACACATGCAGAAGAAACACACAAAAACACCCTACGACTTTTTCTTACAGACATACACAATGGTATCCAGCTAAACACACACACACACACACACACACACTGTCACACTCGCAACACAGCACTCACACTGGGCCTCGGCAGAGCCATCAACACTTGGAACTGCCCTAACATACTCACAAACGTTTTCCCGACACACACATACACAAGAAACACACACAAACACCCATCGACTTTTTCTTACAGGCGTACACAGGGGGTTCTGAAACACACACAGACACACACACACTATCACACTCACAACACAGCACTCACACTGGGTCTCCAACACAGCCGTCAACACTTGGAACTGCTTTAACATAATCACAAACATGGTCCTGACACACACATATACAAATAACACACACAAACACCCATCGACTTTTTCTTGCAGGCATACACAATGGTTTCCTGCAAACACACACACACACACACACAAAAGTCACACTCACGACAGAGCACTCACATTGGATCTCCAGCGGAGCCATGAACACTTGGAATTACCTTAACATATTCACAAACGTGGTCCCGAAACACACATGCAGAAGAAACACACAAAAACACCCTACGACTTTTTCTTACAGACATACACAATGGTATCCAGCAAAACACACACACACACACACACATACACTATCACACGCACACCACAGCACTCACACTGGGTCCCCGGCATAGCCATCAACAGTTGGAACTGCCCTAACATACTCACAAACGTGGTCCCGACACACACATACACAAGAAACATACACAAACTCCCATTGACTTTTACTTACAGTCATGCACAATGGTTTCCGCAAACACACACACACACACTCTCACACTCACAACACAGCATTCACACTGGCAGTTGAATCTGCCCTAATATACAAACAAACGTGGTCCCGACACACACATACACAAGAAACACACACAAACACCCATCAACATTTTGTTACAGGCAGACAGAGTGGGGTTTCCCCAAACACACACACACACACACACACACACACTGTCACACTAACAGCACAGTACGCACACTGGGCCTCGGCAGAGCCATCAACACTTGGAACTGCCCTAACATACTCACAAACGTTTTCCCGACACACACATACACAAGAAACACACACAAACACCCATCGACTTTTTCTTACAGGCATACACAACGGTTTCCCGCGAACACACACACACACAGTCACACTTACAACACAGCACTCACAATGGGTATCCAGCAGAACCATCAACACTTGGAACTGCCCTAAAATATTGACAAATGTGGTCGCGACACACACATACACATGAAACTCACACAAACATCCACCGCCTTATTCTTACAGGCATACACAATGTTTTCCCGCCAACACAAACACACACAGAAACACACACTGCCACACTCACAACACAGCATTCACACTGGCACTTGGAACTGCCACAACATACTCACATACGTGGTCCCGACACACACATACACAAGAAACACACACAAACACCCATCGACTTTTTCTTAGAAGCATACACTGTGGGGTTCCCCCAAACACACACACACACACATAGACACACACACACTGTCACACTCACAACGCAGCACTCTCACTGGGTCTCCAGCAGAGCCATCAACACTTGGAACTGCCCTAACATATTCACAAATGTGGTCCCGACACACACATACAGAAGAAACACACACAAACACCCATGGAATTTTTCTTATAGGCATACAGACTGGTTTCCTGCAAACACACACACAGACACGCACACACACTGTCACACTCACAACACACACTCACACTGGATATCCAGCAAACTCATGAACACTTGGAACTGCCCTCACACACACACAAATGTGGATCTGAAACACAATACGCAAGACCACACAAATACACCCATCGACTTTTTCATGCAGGCATACACAATGGTTACCCGAAAACACACACACACACACACAAACTCTCACACTCACAACACAGCACTCACTCTGTACCTCAGCAGAGACATCAACACTTGGAACTGCCCTCACACACTCACAAATGTGGATCTGAAACACAATACGCAAGAACACACAAATACACCCATCGACTTTTTCATACAGGCATACACAATGGTTACCGGAAAACACACACACACACACACACAGACACACACAGTCACACTCGCAACACAGCACTCACACTGGGCCTCGGCAGAGCCATCAACACTTGGAACTGCCCTAACATACTCACAAACGTTTTCCCGACACACACATACACAAGAAACACACACAAACACCCATGGAATTTTTCTTACAGGCGTACACAGGGGGTTCTGAAACACACACAGACACACACACACTATCACACTCACAACACAGCACTTACACTGGGTCTCCAACACAGCCGTCAACACTTGGAACTGCTTTAACATAATCACAAACATGGTCCTGACACACACATATACAAATAACACACACAAACACCCATCGACTTTTTCTTGCAGGCGTACACAATGGTTTCCTGCAAACACACACACACACACACACACACACACACAAAAGTCACACTCACGACAGAGCACTCACATTGGATCTCCAGCAGAGCCATGAACACTTGGAATTACCTTAACATATTCAAAAACGTGGTCCCGAAACACACATGCAGAAGAAACACACAAAAACACCCTACGACTTTTTCTTACAGACATACACAATGGTATCCAGCTAAACACACACACACACACACACACTGTCACACTCGCAACACAGCACTCACACTGGGCCTCGGCAGAGCCATCAACACTTGGAACTACCCTAACATACTCACAAACGTTTTCCCGACACACACATACACAAGAAACACACACAAACACCCATCGACTTTTTCTTACAGGCGTACACAGGGGGTTCTGAAACACACACAGACACACACACACTATCACACTCACAACACAGCACTCACACTGGGTCTCCAACACAGCCGTCAACACTTGGAACTGCTTTAACATAATCACAAACATGGTCCTGACACACACATATACAAATAACACACACAAACACCCATCGACTTTTTCTTGCAGGCATACACAATGGTTTCCTGCAAACACACACACACACACACACAAATGTCACACTCACGACAGAGCACTCACATTGGATCTCCAGCGGAGCCATGAACACTTGGAATTACCTTAACATATTCACAAACGTGGTCCCGAAACACACATGCAGAAGAAACACACAAAAACACCCTACGACTTTTTCTTACAGACATACACAATGGTATCCAGCAAAACACACACACACACACACACATACACTATCACACGCACACCACAGCACTCACACTGGGTCCCCGGCATAGCCATCAACAGTTGGAACTGCCCTAACATACTCACAAACGTGGTCCCGACACACACATACACAAGAAACATACACAAACTCCCATTGACTTTTACTTACAGTCATGCACAATGGTTTCCGCAAACACACACACACACACTCTCACACTCACAACACAGCATTCACACTGGCACTTGAATCTGCCCTAACATACAAACAAACGTGGTCCCGACACACACATACACAAGAAACACACACAAACACCCATCAACATTTTGTTACAGGCAGACAGAGTGGGGTTTCCCCAAACACACACACACACACACACACACACACACTGTCACACTAACAGCACAGTACGCACACTGGGCCTCGGCAGAGCCATCAACACTTGGAACTGCCCTAACATACTCACAAACGTTTTCCCGACACACACATACACAAGAAACACACACAAACACCCATCGACTTTTTCTTACAGGCATACACAACGGTTTCCCGCGAACACACACACACACAGTCACACTTACAACACAGCACTCACAATGGGTATCCAGCAGAACCATCAACACTTGGAACTGCCCTAAAATATTGACAAATGTGGTCGCGACACACACATACACATGAAACTGACACACACATCCATCGACTTATTCTTACAGGCATACACAATGTTTTCCCGCCAACACAAACACACACAGAAACACACACTGCCACACTCACAACACAGCATTCACACTGGCACTTGGAACTGCCACAACATACTCACATACGTGGTCCCGACACACACATACACAAGAAACACACACAAACACCCATCGACTTTTTCTTAGAAGCATACACTGTGGGGTTCCCCCAAACACACACACACACACATAGACACACACACACTGTCACACTCACAACGCAGCACTCTCACTGGGTCTCCAGCAGAGCCATCAACACTTGGAACTGCCCTAACATATTCACAAATGTGGTCCCGACACACACATACAGAAGAAACACACACAAACACCCATGGAATTTTTCTTATAGGCATACAGACTGGTTTCCTGCAAACACACACACAGACACGCACACACACTGTCACACTCACAACACACACTCACACTGGATATCCAGCAAACTCATGAACACTTGGAACTGCCCTCACACACACACAAATGTGGATCTGAAACACAATACGCAAGACCACACAAATACACCCATCGACTTTTTCATGCAGGCATACACAATGGTTACCCGAAAACACACACACACACACACAAACTCTCACACTCACAACACAGCACTCACTCTGTACCTCGGCAGAGACATCAACACTTGGAACTGCCCTCACACACTCACAAATGTGGATCTGAAACACAATACGCAAGAACACACAAATACACCCATCGACTTTTTCATACAGGCATACACAATGGTTACCGGAAAACACACACACACACACACACACACTGTCACACTCGCAACACAGCACTCACACTGGGCCTCGGCAGAGCCATCAACACTTGGAACTGCCCTAACATACTCACAAACGTTTTCCCGACACACACATACACAAGAAACAAACACAAACACCCATGGAATTTTTCTTACAGGCGTACACAGGGGGTTCTGAAACACACACAGACACACACACACTATCACACTCACAACACAGCACTCACACTGGGTCTCCAACACAGCCGTCAACACTTGGAACTGCTTTAACATAATCACAAACATGGTCCTGACACACAGATATACAAATAACACACACAAACACCCATCGACTTTTTCTTGCAGGCATACACAATGGTTTCCTGCAAACACACACACACACACACACACACACAAAAGTCACACTCACGACAGAGCACTCACATTGGATCTCCAGCAGAGCCATGAACACTTGGAATTACCTTAACATATTCACAAACGTGGTCCCGAAACACACATGCAGAAGAAACACACAAAAACACCCTACGACTTTTTCTTACAGACATACACAATGGTATCCAGCTAAACACACACACACACACACACACTGTCACACTCGCAACACAGCACTCACACTGGGCCTCGGCAGAGCCATCAACACTTGGAACTGCCCTAACATACTCACAAACGTTTTCCCGACACACACATACACAAGAAACACACACAAACACCCATCGACTTTTTCTAACAGGCGTACACAGGGGGTTCTGAAACACACACAGACACACACACACTATCACACTCACAACACAGCACTCACACTGGGTCTCCAACACAGCCGTCAACACTTGGAACTGCTTTAACATAATCACAAACATGGTCCTGACACACACATATACAAATAACACACACAAACACCCATCGACTTTTTCTTGCAGGCATACACAATGGTTTCCTGCAAACACACACACACACACACACACACAAATGTCACACTCACGACAGAGCACTCACATTGGATCTCCAGCGGAGCCATGAACACTTGGAATTACCTTAACATATTCACAAACGTGGTCCCGAAACACACATGCAGAAGAAACACACAAAAACACCCTACGACTTTTTCTTACAGACATACACAATGGTATCCAGCAAAACACACACACACACACACACATACACTATCACACGCACACCACAGCACTCACACTGGGTCCCCGGCATAGCCATCAACAGTTGGAACAGCCCTAACATACTCACAAACGTGGTCCCGACACACACATACACAAGAAACATACACAAACTCCCATTGACTTTTACTTACAGTCATGCACAATGGTTTCCGCAAACACACACACACACACTCTCACACTCACAACACAGCATTCACACTGGCACTTGAATCTGCCCTAATATACAAACAAACGTGGTCCCGACACACACATACACAAGAAACACACACAAACACCCATCAACATTTTGTTACAGGCAGACAGAGTGGGTTTTCCCCAAACACACACACACACACACACACACACTGTCACACTAACAGCACGGTACGCACACTGGGCCTCGGCAGAGCCATCAACACTTGGAACTGCCCTAACATACTCACAAACGTTTTCCCAACACACACATACACAAGAAACACACACAAACACCCATCGACTTTTTCTTACAGGCATACACAACGGTTTCCCGCGAACACACACACACACAGTCACACTTACAACACAGCACTCACAATGGGTATCCAGCAGAACCATCAACACTTGGAACTGCCCTAAAATATTGACAAATGTGGTCGCGACACACACATACACATGAAACTGACACACACATCCATCGACTTATTCTTACAGGCATACACAATGTTTTCCCGCCAACACAAACACACACAGAAACACACACTGCCACACTCACAACACAGCATTCACACTGGCACTTGGAACTGCCACAACATACTCACATACGTGGTCCCGACACACACATACACAAGAAACACACACAAACACCCATCGACTTTTTCTTAGAAGCATACACTGTGGGGTTCCCCCAAACACACACACACACACATAGACACACACACACTGTCACACTCACAACGCAGCACTCTCACTGGGTCTCCAGCAGAGCCATCAACACTTGGAACTGCCCTAACATATTCACAAATGTGGTCCCGACACACACATACAGAAGAAACACACACAAACACCCATGGAATTTTTCTTATAGGCATACAGACTGGTTTCCTGCAAACACACACACAGACACGCACACACACTGTCACACTCACAACACACACTCACACTGGATATCCAGCAAACTCATGAACACTTGGAACTGCCCTCACACACTCACAAATGTGGATCTGAAACACAATACGCAAGAACACACAAATACACCCATCGACTTTTTCATACAGGCATACACAATGGTTACCCGAAAACGCGCACACACACACACAAACTCTCACACTCACAACACAGCACTCACTCTGTACCTCGGCAGAGACATCAACACTTGGAACTGCCCTCACACACTCACAAATGTGGATCTGAAACACAATACGCAAGAACACACAAATACACCCATCGACTTTTTCATACAGGCATACACAATGGTTACCCGAAAACACACACACACACACACACTCTTACACTCACAACACAGCACTCACACTGGGCCTCGGCAGAGCCATCAACACTTGGAACTGCCCTAACATACTCACAAACGTTTTCCCGACACACACATACACAAGAAACACACACAAACACCCATGGAATTTTTCTTACAGGCGTACACAGGGGGTTCTGAAACACACACAGACACACACACACTATCACACTCACAACATAGCACTCACACTGGGTCTCCAACACAGCCGTCAACACTTGGAACTGCTTTAACATAATCACAAACATGGTCCTGACACACACATATACATATAACACACACAAACACCCATCGACTTTTTCTTGCAGGCATACACAATGGTTTCCTGCAAACACACACACACACACACACACACACAAAAGTCACACTCACGACAGAGCACTCACATTGGATCTCCAGCAGAGCCATGAACACTTGGAATTACCTTAACATATTCACAAACGTGGTCCCGAAACACACATGCAGAAGAAACACACAAAAACACCCTACGACTTTTTCTTACAGACATACACAATGGTATCCAGCTAAACACACACACACACACACACATACACTATCACACGCACAACACAGCACTCACACTGGGTCCCCGGCATAGCCATCAACAGTTGGAACTGCCCTAACATACTCACAAACGTGGTCCCGACACACACATACACAAGAAACACACACAAACACCCATCAACTTTTTGTTACAGGCTGACAGAGTGGGGTTTCCACAAACACACACACACACACACACACTGTCACACTTACAGCACAGTACGCACACTGGGCCTCTGCAGAGCCATCAACACTTGGAACTGCCCTAACATACTCACAAACGTTTTACCGACACACACATACACCAGAAACACACACAAACACCCATCGACCTTTTCTTACAGGCATACACAACGGTTTCCCGTGAACACACACACACAGTCACACTTACAACACAGCACTCACAATGGGTATCCAGCAGAACCATCAACACTTGGAACTGCTCTAAAATATTGACAAATGTGGTCGCGACACACACATACACATGAAACTCACACAAACATCCATCGACTTATTCTTACAGGCATACACAATGTTTTCCCGCCAACACAAACACACACAAAAACACACACTGCCACACTCACAACACAGCATTCACACTGGCACTTGGAACTGCCACAACATACTCACATACGTGGTCCCGACACACACATACACAAGAAACACACACAAACACCCATCGACTTTTTCTTAGAAGCATACACTGTGGGGTTGCCCCAAACACACACACACACACATAGACACACACACACTGTCACACTCACAACACAGCACTCTCACTGGGTCTCCAGCAGAGCCATCAACACTTGGAACTGCCCTAACATATTCACAAATGTGGTCCCGACACACACATACTGAAGAAACACACACAAACACCCATGGAATTTTTCTTATAGGCATACAGACTGGTTTCCTGCAAACACACACACAGACACGCACACACACTGTCACACTCACAACACACACTCACACTGGATATCCAGCAAACTCATGAACACTTGGAATTGCCCTCACACACTCACAAATGTGGATCTGAAACACAATACGCAAGAACACACAAATACACCCATCGACTTTTTCATACAGGCATACACAATGGTTACCCGAAAACACACACACACACACACAAACTCTCACACTCACAACACAGCACTCACTCTGTACCTCGGCAGAGACATCAACACTTGGAACTGCCCTCACACACTCACAAATGTGGATCTGAAACACAATACGCAAGAACACACAAATACACCCATCGACTTTTTCATACAGGCATACACAATGGTTACCCGAAAACACACACACACACACACACACACTCTCACACTCACAACACAGCACTCACACTGGGCCTCGGCAGAGCCATCAACACTTGGAACTGCCCTAACATACTCACAAACGTTTTCCCGACACACACATACACAAGAAACACACACAAACACCCATGGAATTTTTCTTACAGGCATACACAGGGGGTTCTGAAACACACACAGACACACACACACTATCACACTCACAACATAGCACTCACACTGGGTCTCCAACACAGCCGTCAACACTTGGAACTGCTTTAACATAATCACAAACATGGTCCTGACACACACATATACAAATAACACACACAAACACCCACCGACTTTTTCTTGCAGGCATACACAATGGTTTCCTGCAAACACACACACACACACACACACAAAAGTCACACTCACGACAGAGCACTCACATTGGATCTCCAGCAGAGCCATGAACACTTGGAATTACCTTAACATATTCACAAACGTGGTCCCGAAACACACATGCAGAAGAAACACACAAAAACACCCTACGACTTTTTCTTACAGACATACACAATGGTATCCAGCTAAACACACACACACACACACACACATACACTATCACACGCACAACACAGCACTCACACTGGGTCCCCGGCATAGCCATCAACAGTTGGAACTGCCCTAACATACTCACAAACGTGGTCCCGACACACACATACACAAGAAACACACACAAACTCCCATTGACTTTTACTTACAGTCATGCACAATGGTTTACGCAAACACACACACACACACACACTCTCACACTCACAACACAGCATTCACACTGGCACTTGAATCTGCCCTAACATACAAACAAACGTGGTCCCGACACACACATACACAAGAAACACACACAAACACCCATCAACATTTTGTTACAGGCAGACAGAGTGGGGTTTCCCCAAACACACACACACACACACACACACACTGTCACACTAACAGCACAGTACGCACACTGGGCCTCGGCAGAGCCATCAACACTTGGAACTGCCCTAACATACTCACAGACGTTTTCCCGACACACACATACACAAGAAACACACACAAACACCCATCGACTTTTTCTTACAGGCATACACAACGGTTTCCCGCGAACACACACACACACAGTCACACTTACAACACAGCACTCACAATGGGTATCCAGCAGAACCATCAACACTTGGAACTGCCCTAAAATATTGACAAATGTGGTCGCGACACACACATACACATGAAACTCACACACACATCCATCGACTTATTCTTACAGGCATACACAATGTTTTCCCGCCAACACAAACACACACAGAAACACACACTGCCACACTCACAACACAGCATTCACACTGGAAGTTGAAACTGCCACAACATACTCACATACGTGGTCCCGACACACACATACACAAGAAACACACACAAACACCCATCGACTTTTTCTTAGAAGCATACACTGTGGGGTTGCCCCAAACACACACACACACACATAGACACACACACACTGTCACACTCACAACACAGCACTCTCACTGGGTCTCCAGCAGAGCCATCAACACTTGGAACTGCCCTAACATATTCACAAATGTGGTCCCGACACACACATACAGAAGAAACACACACAAACACCCATGGAATTTTTCTTATAGGCATACAGACTGGTTTCCTGCAAACACACACACAGACACGCACACACACTGTCACACTCACAACACACACTCACACTGGATATCCAGCAAACTCATGAACACTTGGAACTGCCCTCACACACTCACAAATGTGGATCTGAAACACAATACGCAAGAACACACAAATACACCCATCGACTTTTTCATACAGGCATACACAATGGTTACCCGAAAACACACACACACACACACAAACTCTCATACTCACAACACAGCACTCACTCTGTACCTCGGCAGAGACATCAACACTTGGAACTGCCCTCACACACTCACAAATGTGGATCTGAAACACAATACGCAAGAACACACAAATACACCCATCGACTTTTTCATACAGGCATACACAATGGTTACCCGAAAACACACACACACACACACACACACACTGTCACACTCGCAACACAGCACTCACACTGGGCCTCGGCAGAGCCATCAACACTTGGAACTGCCCTAACATACTCACAAACGTTTTCCCGACACACACATACACAAGAAACACACACAAACACCCATGGAATTTTTCTTACAGGCATACACAGGGGGTTCTGAAACACACACAGACACACACACACTATCACACTCACAACATAGCACTCACACTGGGTCTCCAACACAGCCGTCAACACTTGGAACTGCTTTAACATAATCACAAACATGGTCCTGACACACACATATACATATAACACACACAAACACCCACCGACTTTTTCTTGCAGGCATACACAATGGTTTCCTGCAAACACACACACACACACACACACACAAAAGTCACACTCACGACAGAGCACTCACATTGGATCTCCAGCAGAGCCATGAACACTTGGAATTACCTTAACATATTCACAAACGTGGTCCCGAAACACACATGCAGAAGAAACACACAAAAACACCCTACGACTTTTTCTTACAGACATACACAATGGTATCCAGCTAAACACACACACACACACACACACACATACACTATCACACGCACAACACAGCACTCACACTGGGTCCCCGGCATAGCCATCAACAGTTGGAACTGCCCTAACATACTCACAAACGTGGTCCCGACACACACATACACAAGAAACACACACAAACTCCCATTGACTTTTACTTACAGTCATGCACAATGGTTTCCGCAAACACACACACACACACACACTCTCACACTCACAACACAGCATTCACACTGGCACTTGAATCTGCCCTAACATACAAACAAACGTGGTCCCGACACACACATACACAAGAAACACACACAAACACCCATCAACATTTTGTTACAGGCAGACAGAGTGGGGTTTCCCCAAACACACACACACACACACACACACTGTCACACTAACAGCACAGTACGCACACTGGGCCTCGGCAGAGCCATCAACACTTGGAACTGCCCTAACATACTCACAAACGTTCTCCCGACACACACATACACAAGAAACACACACAAACACCCATCGACTTTTTCTTACAGGCATACACAACGGTTTCCCGCGAACACACACACACACAGTCACACTTACAACACAGCACTCACAATGGGTATCCAGCAGAACCATCAACACTTGGAACTGCCCTAAAATATTGACAAATGTGGTCGCGACACACACATACACATGAAACTCACACACACATCCATCGACTTATTCTTACAGGCATACACAATGTTTTCCCGCCAACACAAACACACACAAAAACACACACTGCCACACTCACAACACAGCATTCACACTGGCACTTGGAACTGCCACAACATACTCACATACGTGGTCCCGACACACACATACACAAGAAACACACACAAACACCCATCGACTTTTTCTTTGAAGCATACACTGTGGGGTTGCCCCAAACACACACACACACACATAGACACACACACACTGTCACACTCACAACACAGCACTCTCACTGGGTCTCCAGCAGAGCCATCAACACTTGGAACTGCCCTAACATATTCACAAATGTGGTCCCGACACACACATACAGAAGAAACACACACAAACACCCATGGAATTTTTCTTATAGGCATACAGACTGGTTTCCTGCAAACACACACACAGACACGCACACACACTGTCACACTCACAACACACACTCACACTGGATATCCAGCAAACTCATGAACACTTGGAACTGCCCTCACACACTCACAAATGTGGATCTGAAACACAATACGCAAGAACACACAAATACACCCATCGACTTTTTCATACAGGCATACACAATGGTTACCCGAAAACACACACACACACACACAAACTCTCACACTCACAACACAGCACTCACTCTGTACCTCGGCAGAGACATCAACACTTGGAACTGCCCTCACACACTCACAAATGTGGATCTGAAACACAATACGCAAGAACACACAAATACACCCATCGACTTTTTCATACAGGCATACACAATGGTTACCCGAAAACACATACACACACACACACACACTCTCACACTCACAACACAGCACTCACACTGGGCCTCGGCAGAGCCATCAACACTTGGAACTGCCCTAACATACTCACAAACGTTTTCCCGACACACACATACACAAGAAACACACACAAACACCCATGGAATTTTTCTTACAGGCATACACAGGGGGTTCTGAAACACACACAGACACACACACTATCACACTCACAACATAGCACTCACACTGGGTCTCCAACACAGCCGTCAACACTTGGAACTGCTTTAACATAATCACAAACATGGTCCTGACACACACATATACATATAACACACACAAACACCCACCGACTTTTTCTTGCAGGCATCCACAATGGTTTCCTGCAAACACACACACACACACACACACAAAAGTCACACTCACGACAGAGCACTCACATTGGATCTCCAGCAGAGCCATGAACACTTGGAATTACCTTAACATATTCACAAACGTGGTCCCGAAACACACATGCAGAAGAAACACACAAAAACACCCTACGACTTTTTCTTACAGACATACACAATGGTATCCAGCTAAACACACACACACACACACACACATACACTATCACACGCACAACACAGCACTCACACTGGGTCCCCGGCATAGCCATCAACAGTTGGAACTGCCCTAACATACTCACAAACGTGGTCCCGACACACACATACACAAGAAACACACACAAACTCCCATTGACTTTTACTTACAGTCATGCACAATGGTTTCCGCAAACACACACACACACACACACTCTCACACTCACAACACAGCATTCACACTGGCACTTGAATCTGCCCTAACATACAAACAAACGTGGTCCCGACACACACATACACAAGAAACACACACAAACACCCATCAACATTTTGTTACAGGCAGACAGAGTGGGGTTTCCCCAAACACACACACACACACACACACACTGTCACACTAACAGCACAGTACGCACACTGGGCCTCGGCAGAGCCATCAACACTTGGAACTGCCCTAACATACTCACAAACGTTTTCCCGACACACACATACACAAGAAACACACACAAACACCCATCGACTTTTTCTTACAGGCATACACAACGGTTTCCCGCGAACACACACACACACAGTCACACTTACAACACAGCACTCACAATGGGTATCCAGCAGAACCATCAACACTTGGAACTGCCCTAAAATATTGACAAATGTGGTCGCGACACACACATACACATGAAACTCACACAAACATCCATCGCCTTATTCTTACAGGCATACACAATGTTTTCCCGCCAACACAAACACACACAGAAACACACACTGCCACACTCACAACACAGCATTCACACTGGCACTTGGAACTGCCACAACATACTCACATACGTGGTCCCGACACACACATACACAAGAAACACACACAAACACCCATCGACTTTTTCTTAGAAGCATACACTGTGGGGTTCCCCCAAACACAGACACACACACAGACACACACACACTATCACACTCACAACACAGCACTCTCACTGGGTCTCCAGCAGAGCCATCAACACTTGGAACTGCCCTAACATATTCACAAATGTGGTCCCGACACACACATACAGAAGAAACACACACAAACACCCATGGAATTTTTCTTATAGGCATACAGACTGGTTTCCTGCATCACACACACAGACACGCACACACACTGTCACACTCACAACACACACTCACACTGGATATCCAGCAAACTCATGAACACTTGGAACTGCCCTCACACACTCACAAATGTGGATCTGAAACACAATACGCAAGAACACACAAATACACCCATCGACTTTTTCATACAGGCATACACAATGGTTACCCGAAAACACACACACACACACACACTCTCACACTCACAACACAGCACTCACTCTGTACCTCGGCAGAGACATCAACACTTGGAACTGCCCTCACACACTCACAAATGTGGATCTGAAACACAATACGCAAGAACACACAAATACACCCATCGACTTTTTCATACAGGCATACACAATGGTTACCGGAAAACACACACACACACACACACACACACACACTGTCACACTCGCAACACAGCACTCACACTGGGCCTCGGCAGAGCCATCAACAGTTGGAACTGCCCTAACATACTCACAAACGTTTTCCCGACACACACATACACAAGAAACACACACAAACACCCATGGAATTTTTCTTACAGGCGTACACAGGGGGTTCTGAAACACACACAGACACACACACACTATCACACTCACAACACCGCACTCACACCGGGTCTCCAACACAGCCGTCAACACTTGGAACTGCTTTAACATAATCACAAACATGGTCCTGACACACACATATACAAATAACACACACAAACACCCATCGACTTTTTCTTGCAGGCATACACAATGGTTTCCTGCAAACACACACACACACACACACACACACAAAAGTCACACTCACGACAGAGCACTCACATTGGATCTCCAGCAGAGCCATGAACACTTGGAATTACCTTAACATATTCACAGACGTGGTCCCGAAACACACATGCAGAAGAAACACACAAAAACACCCTACGACTTTTTCTTACAGACATACACAATGGTATCCAGCAAAACACACACACACACACACACACATACACTATCACACGCACAACACAGCACTCACACTGGGTCCCCGGCATAGCCATCAACAGTTGGAACTGCCCTAACATACTCACAAACGTGGTCCCGACACACACATACACAAGAAACACACACAAACTCCCATTGACTTTTACTTACAGTCATGCACAATGGTTTCCGCAAACACACACACACACACACTATCACACTCACAACACAGCATTCACACTGGCACTTGAATCTGCCCTAACATACAAACAATCGTGGTCCCGACACACACATACACAAGAAACACACACAAACACCCATCAACATTTTGTTACAGGCAGACAGAGTGGGGTTTCCCCAAACACACACACACACACACACACACACACACACTGTCACACTAACAGCACAGTACGCACACTGGGCCTCGGCAGAGCCATCAACACTTGGAACTGCCCTAACATACTCACAAACGTTTTCCCGACACACACATACACAAGAAACACACACAAACACCCATCGACTTTTTCTTACAGGCATACACAACGGTTTCCCACGAACACACACACACAGAGTCACACTTACAACACAGCACTCACAATGGGTATCCAGCAGAACCATCAACACTTGGAACTGCCCTAAAATATTGACAAATGTGGTCGCGACACACACATACACATGAAACTCACACACACATCCATCGCCTTATTCTTACAGGCATACACAATGTTTTCCCGCCAACACAAACACACACAGAAACACACACTGCCACACTCACAACACAGCATTCACACTGGCACTTGGAACTGCCACAACATACTCACATACGTGGTCCCGACACACACATACACAAGAAACACACACAAACACCCATCGACTTTTTCTTAAAAGCATACACTGTGGGGTTCCCCCAAACACACACACACACAGAGACACACACACACTATCACACTCACAACACAGCACTCTCACTGGGTCTCCAGCAGAGCCATCAACACTTGGAACTGCCCTAACATATTCACAAATGTGGTCCCGACACACACATACAGAAGAAACACACACAAACACCCATGGAATTTTTCTTATAGGCATACAGACTGGTTTCCTGCAAACACACACACAGACACGCACACACACTGTCACACTCACAACACACACTCACACTGGATATCCAGCAAACTCATGAACACTTGGAACTGCCCTCACACACTCACAAATGTGGATCTGAAACACAATACGCAAGAACACACAAATACACCCATCGACTTTTTCATACAGGCATACACAATGGTTACCCGAAAACACACACACACACACACACTCTCACACTCACAACACAGCACTCACTCTGTACCTCGGCAGAGACATCAACACTTGGAACTGCCCTCACACACTCACAAATGTGGATCTGAAACACAATACGCAAGAACACACAAATACACCCATCGACTTTTTCATACAGGCATACACAATGGTTACCGGAAAACACACACACACACACACACACACACACACACACACACTGTCACACTCGCAACACAGCACTCACACTGGGCCTCGGCAGAGCCATCAACACTTGGAACTGCCCTAACATACTCACAAACGTTTTCCCGACACACACATACACAAGAAACACACACAAACACCCATGGAATTTTTCTTACAGGCGTACACAGGGGGTTCTGAAACACACACAGACACACACACACTATCACACTCACAACACCGCACTCACACCGGGTCTCCAACACAGCCGTCAACACTTGGAACTGCTTTAACATAATCACAAACATGGTCCTGACACACACATATACAAATAACACACACAAACACCCATCGACTTTTTCTTGCAGGCATACACAATGGTTTCCTGCAAACACACACACACACACACACACACACAAAAGTCACACTCACGACAGAGCACTCACATTGGATCTCCAGCAGAGCCATGAACACTTGGAATTACCTTAACATATTCACAGACGTGGTCCCGAAACACACATGCAGAAGAAACACACAAAAACACCCTACGACTTTTTCTTACAGACATACACAATGGTATCCAGCAAAACACACACACACACACACACATACACTATCACACGCACAACACAGCACTCACACTGGGTCCCCGGCATAGCCATCAACAGTTGGAACTGCCCTAACATACTCACAAACGTGGTCCCGACACACACATACACAAGAAACACACACAAACTCCCATTGACTTTTACTTACAGTCATGCACAATGGTTTCCGCAAACACACACACACACACACACTATCACACTCACAACACAGCATTCACACTGGCACTTGAATCTGCCCTAACATACAAACAAACGTGGTCCCGACACACACATACACAAGAAACACACACAAACACCCATCAACATTTTGTTACAGGCAGACAGAGTGGGGTTTCCCCAAACACACACACACACACACACACACACACACTGTCACACTAACAGCACAGTACGCACACTGGGCCTCGGCAGAGCCATCAACACTTGGAACTGCCCTAACATACTCACAAACGTTTTCCCGACACACACATACACAAGAAACACACACAAACACCCATCGACTTTTTCTTACAGGCATACACAACGGTTTCCCACGAACACACACACACAGAGTCACACTTACAACACAGCACTCACAATGGGTATCCAGCAGAACCATCAACACTTGGAACTGCCCTAAAATATTGACAAATGTGGTCGCGACACACACATACACATGAAACTCACACACACATCCATCGCCTTATTCTTACAGGCATACACAATGTTTTCCCGCCAACACAAACACACACAGAAACACACACTGCCACACTCACAACACAGCATTCACACTGGCACTTGGAACTGCCACAACATACTCACATACGTGGTCCCGACACACACATACACAAGAAACACACACAAACACCCATCGACTTTTTCTTAGAAGCATACACTGTGGGGTTCCCCCAAACACACACACACACAGAGACACACACACACTATCACACTCACAACACAGCACTCTCACTGGGTCTCCAGCAGAGCCATCAACACTTGGAACTGCCCTAACATATTCACAAATGTGGTCCCGACACACACATACAGAAGAAACACACACAAACACCCATGGAATTTTTCTTATAGGCATACAGACTGGTTTCCTGCAAACACACACACAGACACGCACACACACTGTCACACTCACAACACACACTCACACTGGATATCCAGCAAACTCATGAACACTTGGAACTGCCCTCACACACTCACAAATGTGGATCTGAAACACAATACGCAAGAACACACAAATACACCCATCGACTTTTTCATACAGGCATACACAATGGTTACCGGAAAACACACACACACACACACACACACACACACACACTGTCACACTCGCAACACAGCACTCACACTGGGCCTCGGCAGAGCCATCAACACTTGGAACTGCCCTAACATACTCACAAACGTTTTCCCGACACACACATACACAAGAAACACACACAAACACCCATGGAATTTTTCTTACAGGCGTACACAGGGGGTTCTGAAACACACACAGACACACACACACTATCACACTCACAACACCGCACTCACACCGGGTCTCCAACACAGCCGTCAACACTTGGAACTGCTTTAACATAATCACAAACATGGTCCTGACACACACATATACAAATAACACACACAAACACCCATCGACTTTTTCTTGCAGGCATACACAATGGTTTCCTGCAAACACACACACACACACACACACACACAAAAGTCACACTCACGACAGAGCACTCACATTGGATCTCCAGCAGAGCCATGAACACTTGGAATTACCTTAACATATTCACAGACGTGGTCCCGAAACACACATGCAGAAGAAACACACAAAAACACCCTACGACTTTTTCTTACAGACATACACAATGGTATCCAGCAAAACACACACACACACACACACATACACTATCACACGCACAACACAGCACTCACACTGGGTCCCCGGCATAGCCATCAACAGTTGGAACTGCCCTAACATACTCACAAACGTGGTCCCGACACACACATACACAAGAAACACACACAAACTCCCATTGACTTTTACTTACAGTCATGCACAATGGTTTCCGCAAACACACACACACACACACACTATCACACTCACAACACAGCATTCACACTGGCACTTGAATCTGCCCTAACATACAAACAAACGTGGTCCCGACACACACATACACAAGAAACACACACAAACACCCATCAACATTTTGTTACAGGCAGACAGAGTGGGGTTTCCCCAAACACACACACACACACACACACACACACACACTGTCACACTAACAGCACAGTACGCACACTGGGCCTCGGCAGAGCCATCAACACTTGGAACTGCCCTAACATACTCACAAACGTTTTCCCGACACACACATACACAAGAAACACACACAAACACCCATCGACTTTTTCTTACAGGCATACACAACGGTTTCCCACGAACACACACACACAGAGTCACACTTACAACACAGCACTCACAATGGGTATCCAGCAGAACCATCAACACTTGGAACTGCCCTAAAATATTGACAAATGTGGTCGCGACACACACATACACATGAAACTCACACACACATCCATCGCCTTATTCTTACAGGCATACACAATGTTTTCCCGCCAACACAAACACACACAGAAACACACACTGCCACACTCACAACACAGCATTCACACTGGCACTTGGAACTGCCACAACATACTCACATACGTGGTCCCGACACACACATACACAAGAAACACACACAAACACCCATCGACTTTTTCTTAGAAGCATACACTGTGGGGTTCCCCCAAACACACACACACACAGAGACACACACACACTATCACACTCACAACACAGCACTCTCACTGGGTCTCCAGCAGAGCCATCAACACTTGGAACTGCCCTAACATATTCACAAATGTGGTCCCGACACACACATACAGAAGAAACACACACAAACACCCATGGAATTTTTCTTATAGGCATACAGACTGGTTTCCTGCAAACACACACACAGACACGCACACACACTGTCACACTCACAACACACACTCACACTGGATATCCAGCAAACTCATGAACACTTGGAACTGCCCTCACACACTCACAAATGTGGATCTGAAACACAATACGCAAGAACACACAAATACACCCATCGACTTTTTCATACAGGCATACACAATGGTTACCCGAAAACACACACACACACACACACTCTCACACTCACAACACAGCACTCACTCTGTACCTCGGCAGAGACATCAACACTTGGAACTGCCCTCACACACTCACAAATGTGGATCTGAAACACAATACGCAAGAACACACAAATACACCCATCGACTTTTTCATACAGGCATACACAATGGTTACCGGAAAACACACACACACACACACACACACACACTGTCACACTCGCAACACAGCACTCACACTGGGCCTCGGCAGAGCCATCAACACTTGGAACTGCCCTAACATACTCACAAACGTTTTCCCGACACACACATACACAAGAAACACACACAAACACCCATGGAATTTTTCTTACAGGCGTACACAGGGGGTTCTGAAACACACACAGACACACACACACTATCACACTCACAACACCGCACTCACACTGGGTCTCCAACACAGCCGTCAACACTTGGAACTGCTTTAACATAATCACAAACATGGTCCTGACACACACATATACAAATAACACACACAAACACCCATCGACTTTTTCTTGCAGGCATACACAATGGTTTCCTGCAAACACACACACACACACACACACACACAAAAGTCACACTCACGACAGAGCACTCACATTGGATCTCCAGCAGAGCCATGAACACTTGGAATTACCTTAACATATTCACAGACGTGGTCCCGAAACACACATGCAGAAGAAACACACAAAAACACCCTACGACTTTTTCTTACAGACATACACAATGGTATCCAGCAAAACACACACACACACACACACATACACTATCACACGCACAACACAGCACTCACACTGGGTCCCCGGCATAGCCATCAACAGTTGGAACTGCCCTAACATACTCACAAACGTGGTCCCGACACACACATACACAAGAAACACACACAAACTCCCATTGACTTTTACTTACAGTCATGCACAATGGTTTCCGCAAACACACACACACACACACACTATCACACTCACAACACAGCATTCACACTGGCACTTGAATCTGCCCTAACATACAAACAAACGTGGTCCCGACACACACATACACAAGAAACACACACAAACACCCATCAACATTTTGTTACAGGCAGACAGAGTGGGGTTTCCCCAAACACACACACACACACACACACACACACACACTGTCACACTAACAGCACAGTACGCACACTGGGCCTCGGCAGAGCCATCAACACTTGGAACTGCCCTAACATACTCACAAACGTTTTCCCGACACACACATACACAAGAAACACACACAAACACCCATCGACTTTTTCTTACAGGCATACACAACGGTTTCCCACGAACACACACACACAGAGTCACACTTACAACACAGCACTCACAATGGGTATCCAGCAGAACCATCAACACTTGGAACTGCCCTAAAATATTGACAAATGTGGTCGCGACACACACATACACATGAAACTCACACACACATCCATCGCCTTATTCTTACAGGCATACACAATGTTTTCCCGCCAACACAAACACACACAGAAACACACACTGCCACACTCACAACACAGCATTCACACTGGCACTTGGAACTGCCACAACATACTCACATACGTGGTCCCGACACACACATACACAAGAAACACACACAAACACCCATCGACTTTTTCTTTGAAGCATACACTGTGGGGTTCCCCCAAACACACACACACACAGAGACACACACACACTATCACACTCACAACACAGCACTCTCACTGGGTCTCCAGCAGAGCCATCAACACTTGGAACTGCCCTAACATATTCACAAATGTGGTCCCGACACACACATACAGAAGAAACACACACAAACACCCATGGAATTTTTCTTATAGGCATACAGACTGGTTTCCTGCAAACACACACACAGACACGCACACACACTGTCACACTCACAACACACACTCACACTGGATATCCAGCAAACTCATGAACACTTGGAACTGCCCTCACACACTCACAAATGTGGATCTGAAACACAATACGCAAGAACACACAAATACACCCATCGACTTTTTCATACAGGCATACACAATGGTTACCCGAAAACACACACACACACACACACTCTCACACTCACAACACAGCACTCACTCTGTACCTCGGCAGAGACATCAACACTTGGAACTGCCCTCACACACTCACAAATGTGGATCTGAAACACAATACGCAAGAACACACAAATACACCCATCGACTTTTTCATACAGGCATACACAATGGTTACCGGAAAACACACACACACACACACACACACACACACACTGTCACACTCGCAACACAGCACTCACACTGGGCCTCGGCAGAGCCATCAACACTTGGAACTGCCCTAACATACTCACAAACGTTTTCCCGACACACACATACACAAGAAACACACACAAACACCCATGGAATTTTTCTTACAGGCGTACACAGGGGGTTCTGAAACACACACAGACACACACACACTATCACACTCACAACACCGCACTCACACCGGGTCTCCAACACAGCCGTCAACACTTGGAACTGCTTTAACATAATCACAAACATGGTCCTGACACACACATATACAAATAACACACACAAACACCCATCGACTTTTTCTTGCAGGCATACACAATGGTTTCCTGCAAACACACACACACACACACACACACACAAAAGTCACACTCACGACAGAGCACTCACATTGGATCTCCAGCAGAGCCATGAACACTTGGAATTACCTTAACATATTCACAGACGTGGTCCCGAAACACACATGCAGAAGAAACACACAAAAACACCCTACGACTTTTTCTTACAGACATACACAATGGTATCCAGCAAAACACACACACACACACACACACATACACTATCACACGCACAACACAGCACTCACACTGGGTCCCCGGCATAGCCATCAACAGTTGGAACTGCCCTAACATACTCACAAACGTGGTCCCGACACACACATACACAAGAAACACACACAAACTCCCATTGACTTTTACTTACAGTCATGCACAATGGTTTCCGCAAACACACACACACACACACTATCACACTCACAACACAGCATTCACACTGGCACTTGAATCTGCCCTAACATACAAACAATCGTGGTCCCGACACACACATACACAAGAAACACACACAAACACCCATCAACATTTTGTTACAGGCAGACAGAGTGGGGTTTCCCCAAACACACACACACACACACACACACACACACACTGTCACACTAACAGCACAGTACGCACACTGGGCCTCGGCAGAGCCATCAACACTTGGAACTGCCCTAACATACTCACAAACGTTTTCCCGACACACACATACACAAGAAACACACACAAACACCCATCGACTTTTTCTTACAGGCATACACAACGGTTTCCCACGAACACACACACACAGAGTCACACTTACAACACAGCACTCACAATGGGTATCCAGCAGAACCATCAACACTTGGAACTGCCCTAAAATATTGACAAATGTGGTCGCGACACACACATACACATGAAACTCACACACACATCCATCGCCTTATTCTTACAGGCATACACAATGTTTTCCCGCCAACACAAACACACACAGAAACACACACTGCCACACTCACAACACAGCATTCACACTGGCACTTGGAACTGCCACAACATACTCACATACGTGGTCCCGACACACACATACACAAGAAACACACACAAACACCCATCGACTTTTTCTTTGAAGCATACACTGTGGGGTTCCCCCAAACACACACACACACAGAGACACACACACACTATCACACTCACAACACAGCACTCTCACTGGGTCTCCAGCAGAGCCATCAACACTTGGAACTGCCCTAACATATTCACAAATGTGGTCCCGACACACACATACAGAAGAAACACACACAAACACCCATGGAATTTTTCTTATAGGCATACAGACTGGTTTCCTGCAAACACACACACAGACACGCACACACACTGTCACACTCACAACACACACTCACACTGGATATCCAGCAAACTCATGAACACTTGGAACTGCCCTCACACACTCACAAATGTGGATCTGAAACACAATACGCAAGAACACACAAATACACCCATCGACTTTTTCATACAGGCATACACAATGGTTACCCGAAAACACACACACACACACACACTCTCACACTCACAACACAGCACTCACTCTGTACCTCGGCAGAGACATCAACACTTGGAACTGCCCTCACACACTCACAAATGTGGATCTGAAACACAATACGCAAGAACACACAAATACACCCATCGACTTTTTCATACAGGCATACACAATGGTTACCGGAAAACACACACACACACACACACACACACACACACACACACTGTCACACTCGCAACACAGCACTCACACTGGGCCTCGGCAGAGCCATCAACACTTGGAACTGCCCTAACATACTCACAAACGTTTTCCCGACACACACATACACAAGAAACACACACAAACACCCATGGAATTTTTCTTACAGGCGTACACAGGGGGTTCTGAAACACACACAGACACACACACACTATCACACTCACAACACCGCACTCACACCGGGTCTCCAACACAGCCGTCAACACTTGGAACTGCTTTAACATAATCACAAACATGGTCCTGACACACACATATACAAATAACACACACAAACACCCATCGACTTTTTCTTGCAGGCATACACAATGGTTTCCTGCAAACACACACACACACACACACACACACAAAAGTCACACTCACGACAGAGCACTCACATTGGATCTCCAGCAGAGCCATGAACACTTGGAATTACCTTAACATATTCACAGACGTGGTCCCGAAACACACATGCAGAAGAAACACACAAAAACACCCTACGACTTTTTCTTACAGACATACACAATGGTATCCAGCAAAACACACACACACACACACACATACACTATCACACGCACAACACAGCACTCACACTGGGTCCCCGGCATAGCCATCAACAGTTGGAACTGCCCTAACATACTCACAAACGTGGTCCCGACACACACATACACAAGAAACACACACAAACTCCCATTGACTTTTACTTACAGTCATGCACAATGGTTTCCGCAAACACACACACACACACACACTATCACACTCACAACACAGCATTCACACTGGCACTTGAATCTGCCCTAACATACAAACAAACGTGGTCCCGACACACACATACACAAGAAACACACACAAACACCCATCAACATTTTGTTACAGGCAGACAGAGTGGGGTTTCCCCAAACACACACACACACACACACACACACACACACTGTCACACTAACAGCACAGTACGCACACTGGGCCTCGGCAGAGCCATCAACACTTGGAACTGCCCTAACATACTCACAAACGTTTTCCCGACACACACATACACAAGAAACACACACAAACACCCATCGACTTTTTCTTACAGGCATACACAACGGTTTCCCACGAACACACACACACAGAGTCACACTTACAACACAGCACTCACAATGGGTATCCAGCAGAACCATCAACACTTGGAACTGCCCTAAAATATTGACAAATGTGGTCGCGACACACACATACACATGAAACTCACACACACATCCATCGCCTTATTCTTACAGGCATACACAATGTTTTCCCGCCAACACAAACACACACAGAAACACACACTGCCACACTCACAACACAGCATTCACACTGGCACTTGGAACTGCCACAACATACTCACATACGTGGTCCCGACACACACATACACAAGAAACACACACAAACACCCATCGACTTTTTCTTAGAAGCATACACTGTGGGGTTCCCCCAAACACACACACACACAGAGACACACACACACTATCACACTCACAACACAGCACTCTCACTGGGTCTCCAGCAGAGCCATCAACACTTGGAACTGCCCTAACATATTCACAAATGTGGTCCCGACACACACATACAGAAGAAACACACACAAACACCCATGGAATTTTTCTTATAGGCATACAGACTGGTTTCCTGCAAACACACACACAGACACGCACACACACTGTCACACTCACAACACACACTCACACTGGATATCCAGCAAACTCATGAACACTTGGAACTGCCCTCACACACTCACAAATGTGGATCTGAAACACAATACGCAAGAACACACAAATACACCCATCGACTTTTTCATACAGGCATACACAATGGTTACCCGAAAACACACACACACACACACACTCTCACACTCACAACACAGCACTCACTCTGTACCTCGGCAGAGACATCAACACTTGGAACTGCCCTCACACACTCACAAATGTGGATCTGAAACACAATACGCAAGAACACACAAATACACCCATCGACTTTTTCATACAGGCATACACAATGGTTACCGGAAAACACACACACACACACACACACACACACTGTCACACTCGCAACACAGCACTCACACTGGGCCTCGGCAGAGCCATCAACACTTGGAACTGCCCTAACATACTCACAAACGTTTTCCCGACACACACATACACAAGAAACACACACAAACACCCATGGAATTTTTCTTACAGGCGTACACAGGGGGTTCTGAAACACACACAGACACACACACACTATCACACTCACAACACCGCACTCACACTGGGTCTCCAACACAGCCGTCAACACTTGGAACTGCTTTAACATAATCACAAACATGGTCCTGACACACACATATACAAATAACACACACAAACACCCATCGACTTTTTCTTGCAGGCATACACAATGGTTTCCTGCAAACACACACACACACACACACACACACAAAAGTCACACTCACGACAGAGCACTCACATTGGATCTCCAGCAGAGCCATGAACACTTGGAATTACCTTAACATATTCACAGACGTGGTCCCGAAACACACATGCAGAAGAAACACACAAAAACACCCTACGACTTTTTCTTACAGACATACACAATGGTATCCAGCAAAACACACACACACACACACACATACACTATCACACGCACAACACAGCACTCACACTGGGTCCCCGGCATAGCCATCAACAGTTGGAACTGCCCTAACATACTCACAAACGTGGTCCCGACACACACATACACAAGAAACACACACAAACTCCCATTGACTTTTACTTACAGTCATGCACAATGGTTTCCGCAAACACACACACACACACACACTATCACACTCACAACACAGCATTCACACTGGCACTTGAATCTGCCCTAACATACAAACAAACGTGGTCCCGACACACACATACACAAGAAACACACACAAACACCCATCAACATTTTGTTACAGGCAGACAGAGTGGGGTTTCCCCAAACACACACACACACACACACACACACACACTGTCACACTAACAGCACAGTACGCACACTGGGCCTCGGCAGAGCCATCAACACTTGGAACTGCCCTAACATACTCACAAACGTTTTCCCGACACACACATACACAAGAAACACACACAAACACCCATCGACTTTTTCTTACAGGCATACACAACGGTTTCCCACGAACACACACACACAGAGTCACACTTACAACACAGCACTCACAATGGGTATCCAGCAGAACCATCAACACTTGGAACTGCCCTAAAATATTGACAAATGTGGTCGCGACACACACATACACATGAAACTCACACACACATCCATCGCCTTATTCTTACAGGCATACACAATGTTTTCCCGCCAACACAAACACACACAGAAACACACACTGCCACACTCACAACACAGCATTCACACTGGCACTTGGAACTGCCACAACATACTCACATACGTGGTCCCGACACACACATACACAAGAAACACACACAAACACCCATCGACTTTTTCTTTGAAGCATACACTGTGGGGTTCCCCCAAACACACACACACACAGAGACACACACACACTATCACACTCACAACACAGCACTCTCACTGGGTCTCCAGCAGAGCCATCAACACTTGGAACTGCCCTAACATATTCACAAATGTGGTCCCGACACACACATACAGAAGAAACACACACAAACACCCATGGAATTTTTCTTATAGGCATACAGACTGGTTTCCTGCAAACACACACACAGACACGCACACACACTGTCACACTCACAACACACACTCACACTGGATATCCAGCAAACTCATGAACACTTGGAACTGCCCTCACACACTCACAAATGTGGATCTGAAACACAATACGCAAGAACACACAAATACACCCATCGACTTTTTCATACAGGCATACACAATGGTTACCCGAAAACACACACACACACACACACTCTCACACTCACAACACAGCACTCACTCTGTACCTCGGCAGAGACATCAACACTTGGAACTGCCCTCACACACTCACAAATGTGGATCTGAAACACAATACGCAAGAACACACAAATACACCCATCGACTTTTTCATACAGGCATACACAATGGTTACCGGAAAACACACACACACACACACACACACACACACACACACACACACTGTCACACTCGCAACACAGCACTCACACTGGGCCTCGGCAGAGCCATCAACACTTGGAACTGCCCTAACATACTCACAAACGTTTTCCCGACACACACATACACAAGAAACACACACAAACACCCATGGAATTTTTCTTACAGGCGTACACAGGGGGTTCTGAAACACACACAGACACACACACACTATCACACTCACAACACCGCACTCACACCGGGTCTCCAACACAGCCGTCAACACTTGGAACTGCTTTAACATAATCACAAACATGGTCCTGACACACACATATACAAATAACACACACAAACACCCATCGACTTTTTCTTGCAGGCATACACAATGGTTTCCTGCAAACACACACACACACACACACACACACACAAAAGTCACACTCACGACAGAGCACTCACATTGGATCTCCAGCAGAGCCATGAACACTTGGAATTACCTTAACATATTCACAGACGTGGTCCCGAAACACACATGCAGAAGAAACACACAAAAACACCCTACGACTTTTTCTTACAGACATACACAATGGTATCCAGCAAAACACACACACACACACACACACATACACTATCACACGCACAACACAGCACTCACACTGGGTCCCCGGCATAGCCATCAACAGTTGGAACTGCCCTAACATACTCACAAACGTGGTCCCGACACACACATACACAAGAAACACACACAAACTCCCATTGACTTTTACTTACAGTCATGCACAATGGTTTCCGCAAACACACACACACACACACTATCACACTCACAACACAGCATTCACACTGGCACTTGAATCTGCCCTAACATACAAACAATCGTGGTCCCGACACACACATACACAAGAAACACACACAAACACCCATCAACATTTTGTTACAGGCAGACAGAGTGGGGTTTCCCCAAACACACACACACACACACACACACACACACACTGTCACACTAACAGCACAGTACGCACACTGGGCCTCGGCAGAGCCATCAACACTTGGAACTGCCCTAACATACTCACAAACGTTTTCCCGACACACACATACACAAGAAACACACACAAACACCCATCGACTTTTTCTTACAGGCATACACAACGGTTTCCCACGAACACACACACACAGAGTCACACTTACAACACAGCACTCACAATGGGTATCCAGCAGAACCATCAACACTTGGAACTGCCCTAAAATATTGACAAATGTGGTCGCGACACACACATACACATGAAACTCACACACACATCCATCGCCTTATTCTTACAGGCATACACAATGTTTTCCCGCCAACACAAACACACACAGAAACACACACTGCCACACTCACAACACAGCATTCACACTGGCACTTGGAACTGCCACAACATACTCACATACGTGGTCCCGACACACACATACACAAGAAACACACACAAACACCCATCGACTTTTTCTTTGAAGCATACACTGTGGGGTTCCCCCAAACACACACACACACAGAGACACACACACACTATCACACTCACAACACAGCACTCTCACTGGGTCTCCAGCAGAGCCATCAACACTTGGAACTGCCCTAACATATTCACAAATGTGGTCCCGACACACACATACAGAAGAAACACACACAAACACCCATGGAATTTTTCTTATAGGCATACAGACTGGTTTCCTGCAAACACACACACAGACACGCACACACACTGTCACACTCACAACACACACTCACACTGGATATCCAGCAAACTCATGAACACTTGGAACTGCCCTCACACACTCACAAATGTGGATCTGAAACACAATACGCAAGAACACACAAATACACCCATCGACTTTTTCATACAGGCATACACAATGGTTACCCGAAAACACACACACACACACACACTCTCACACTCACAACACAGCACTCACTCTGTACCTCGGCAGAGACATCAACACTTGGAACTGCCCTCACACACTCACAAATGTGGATCTGAAACACAATACGCAAGAACACACAAATACACCCATCGACTTTTTCATACAGGCATACACAATGGTTACCGGAAAACACACACACACACACACACACACACACACACACACACACACTGTCACACTCGCAACACAGCACTCACACTGGGCCTCGGCAGAGCCATCAACACTTGGAACTGCCCTAACATACTCACAAACGTTTTCCCGACACACACATACACAAGAAACACACACAAACACCCATGGAATTTTTCTTACAGGCGTACACAGGGGGTTCTGAAACACACACAGACACACACACACTATCACACTCACAACACCGCACTCACACCGGGTCTCCAACACAGCCGTCAACACTTGGAACTGCTTTAACATAATCACAAACATGGTCCTGACACACACATATACAAATAACACACACAAACACCCATCGACTTTTTCTTGCAGGCATACACAATGGTTTCCTGCAAACACACACACACACACACACACACACAAAAGTCACACTCACGACAGAGCACTCACATTGGATCTCCAGCAGAGCCATGAACACTTGGAATTACCTTAACATATTCACAGACGTGGTCCCGAAACACACATGCAGAAGAAACACACAAAAACACCCTACGACTTTTTCTTACAGACATACACAATGGTATCCAGCAAAACACACACACACACACACACATACACTATCACACGCACAACACAGCACTCACACTGGGTCCCCGGCATAGCCATCAACAGTTGGAACTGCCCTAACATACTCACAAACGTGGTCCCGACACACACATACACAAGAAACACACACAAACTCCCATTGACTTTTACTTACAGTCATGCACAATGGTTTCCGCAAACACACACACACACACACACTATCACACTCACAACACAGCATTCACACTGGCACTTGAATCTGCCCTAACATACAAACAAACGTGGTCCCGACACACACATACACAAGAAACACACACAAACACCCATCAACATTTTGTTACAGGCAGACAGAGTGGGGTTTCCCCAAACACACACACACACACACACACACACACACACTGTCACACTAACAGCACAGTACGCACACTGGGCCTCGGCAGAGCCATCAACACTTGGAACTGCCCTAACATACTCACAAACGTTTTCCCGACACACACATACACAAGAAACACACACAAACACCCATCGACTTTTTCTTACAGGCATACACAACGGTTTCCCACGAACACACACACACAGAGTCACACTTACAACACAGCACTCACAATGGGTATCCAGCAGAACCATCAACACTTGGAACTGCCCTAAAATATTGACAAATGTGGTCGCGACACACACATACACATGAAACTCACACACACATCCATCGCCTTATTCTTACAGGCATACACAATGTTTTCCCGCCAACACAAACACACACAGAAACACACACTGCCACACTCACAACACAGCATTCACACTGGCACTTGGAACTGCCACAACATACTCACATACGTGGTCCCGACACACACATACACAAGAAACACACACAAACACCCATCGACTTTTTCTTAGAAGCATACACTGTGGGGTTCCCCCAAACACACACACACACAGAGACACACACACACTATCACACTCACAACACAGCACTCTCACTGGGTCTCCAGCAGAGCCATCAACACTTGGAACTGCCCTAACATATTCACAAATGTGGTCCCGACACACACATACAGAAGAAACACACACAAACACCCATGGAATTTTTCTTATAGGCATACAGACTGGTTTCCTGCAAACACACACACAGACACGCACACACACTGTCACACTCACAACACACACTCACACTGGATATCCAGCAAACTCATGAACACTTGGAACTGCCCTCACACACTCACAAATGTGGATCTGAAACACAATACGCAAGAACACACAAATACACCCATCGACTTTTTCATACAGGCATACACAATGGTTACCCGAAAACACACACACACACACACACTCTCACACTCACAACACAGCACTCACTCTGTACCTCGGCAGAGACATCAACACTTGGAACTGCCCTCACACACTCACAAATGTGGATCTGAAACACAATACGCAAGAACACACAAATACACCCATCGACTTTTTCATACAGGCATACACAATGGTTACCGGAAAACACACACACACACACACACACACACACACTGTCACACTCGCAACACAGCACTCACACTGGGCCTCGGCAGAGCCATCAACACTTGGAACTGCCCTAACATACTCACAAACGTTTTCCCGACACACACATACACAAGAAACACACACAAACACCCATGGAATTTTTCTTACAGGCGTACACAGGGGGTTCTGAAACACACACAGACACACACACACTATCACACTCACAACACCGCACTCACACTGGGTCTCCAACACAGCCGTCAACACTTGGAACTGCTTTAACATAATCACAAACATGGTCCTGACACACACATATACAAATAACACACACAAACACCCATCGACTTTTTCTTGCAGGCATACACAATGGTTTCCTGCAAACACACACACACACACACACACACACAAAAGTCACACTCACGACAGAGCACTCACATTGGATCTCCAGCAGAGCCATGAACACTTGGAATTACCTTAACATATTCACAGACGTGGTCCCGAAACACACATGCAGAAGAAACACACAAAAACACCCTACGACTTTTTCTTACAGACATACACAATGGTATCCAGCAAAACACACACACACACACACACATACACTATCACACGCACAACACAGCACTCACACTGGGTCCCCGGCATAGCCATCAACAGTTGGAACTGCCCTAACATACTCACAAACGTGGTCCCGACACACACATACACAAGAAACACACACAAACTCCCATTGACTTTTACTTACAGTCATGCACAATGGTTTCCGCAAACACACACACACACACACTATCACACTCACAACACAGCATTCACACTGGCACTTGAATCTGCCCTAACATACAAACAAACGTGGTCCCGACACACACATACACAAGAAACACACACAAACACCCATCAACATTTTGTTACAGGCAGACAGAGTGGGGTTTCCCCAAACACACACACACACACACACACACACACACTGTCACACTAACAGCACAGTACGCACACTGGGCCTCGGCAGAGCCATCAACACTTGGAACTGCCCTAACATACTCACAAACGTTTTCCCGACACACACATACACAAGAAACACACACAAACACCCATCGACTTTTTCTTACAGGCATACACAACGGTTTCCCACGAACACACACACACACAGTCACACTTACAACACAGCACTCACAATGGGTATCCAGCAGAACCATCAACACTTGGAACTGCCCTAAAATATTGACAAATGTGGTCGCGACACACACATACACATGAAACTCACACACACATCCATCGCCTTATTCTTACAGGCATACACAATGTTTTCCCGCCAACACAAACACACACAGAAACACACACTGCCACACTCACAACACAGCATTCACACTGGCACTTGGAACTGCCACAACATACTCACATACGTGGTCCCGACACACACATACACAAGAAACACACACAAACACCCATCGACTTTTTCTTAGAAGCATACACTGTGGGGTTCCCCCAAACACACACACACACAGAGACACACACACACTATCACACTCACAACACAGCACTCTCACTGGGTCTCCAGCAGAGCCATCAACACTTGGAACTGCCCTAACATATTCACAAATGTGGTCCCGACACACACATACAGAAGAAACACACACAAACACCCATGGAATTTTTCTTATAGGCATACAGACTGGTTTCCTGCAAACACACACACAGACACGCACACACACTGTCACACTCACAACACACACTCACACTGGATATCCAGCAAACTCATGAACACTTGGAACTGCCCTCACACACTCACAAATGTGGATCTGAAACACAATACGCAAGAACACACAAATACACCCATCGACTTTTTCATACAGGCATACACAATGGTTACCCGAAAACACACACACACACACACACTCTCACACTCACAACACAGCACTCACTCTGTACCTCGGCAGAGACATCAACACTTGGAACTGCCCTCACACACTCACAAATGTGGATCTGAAACACAATACGCAAGAACACACAAATACACCCATCGACTTTTTCATACAGGCATACACAATGGTTACCGGAAAACACACACACACACACACACACACACACTGTCACACTCGCAACACAGCACTCACACTGGGCCTCGGCAGAGCCATCAACACTTGGAACTGCCCTAACATACTCACAAACGTTTTCCCGACACACACATACACAAGAAACACACACAAACACCCATGGAATTTTTCTTACAGGCGTACACAGGGGGTTCTGAAACACACACAGACACACACACACTATCACACTCACAACACCGCACTCACACTGGGTCTCCAACACAGCCGTCAACACTTGGAACTGCTTTAACATAATCACAAACATGGTCCTGACACACACATATACAAATAACACACACAAACACCCATCGACTTTTTCTTGCAGGCATACACAATGGTTTCCTGCAAACACACACACACACACACACACACACAAAAGTCACACTCACGACAGAGCACTCACATTGGATCTCCAGCAGAGCCATGAACACTTGGAATTACCTTAACATATTCACAGACGTGGTCCCGAAACACACATGCAGAAGAAACACACAAAAACACCCTACGACTTTTTCTTACAGACATACACAATGGTATCCAGCAAAACACACACACACACACACACATACACTATCACACGCACAACACAGCACTCACACTGGGTCCCCGGCATAGCCATCAACAGTTGGAACTGCCCTAACATACTCACAAACGTGGTCCCGACACACACATACACAAGAAACACACACAAACTCCCATTGACTTTTACTTACAGTCATGCACAATGGTTTCCGCAAACACACACACACACACACTATCACACTCACAACACAGCATTCACACTGGCACTTGAATCTGCCCTAACATACAAACAAACGTGGTCCCGACACACACATACACAAGAAACACACACAAACACCCATCAACATTTTGTTACAGGCAGACAGAGTGGGGTTTCCCCAAACACACACACACACACACACACACACACACTGTCACACTAACAGCACAGTACGCACACTGGGCCTCGGCAGAGCCATCAACACTTGGAACTGCCCTAACATACTCACAAACGTTTTCCCGACACACACATACACAAGAAACACACACAAACACCCATCGACTTTTTCTTACAGGCATACACAACGGTTTCCCACGAACACACACACACAGAGTCACACTTACAACACAGCACTCACAATGGGTATCCAGCAGAACCATCAACACTTGGAACTGCCCTAAAATATTGACAAATGTGGTCGCGACACACACATACACATGAAACTCACACACACATCCATCGCCTTATTCTTACAGGCATACACAATGTTTTCCCGCCAACACAAACACACACAGAAACACACACTGCCACACTCACAACACAGCATTCACACTGGCACTTGGAACTGCCACAACATACTCACATACGTGGTCCCGACACACACATACACAAGAAACACACACAAACACCCATCGACTTTTTCTTTGAAGCATACACTGTGGGGTTCCCCCAAACACACACACACACAGAGACACACACACACTATCACACTCACAACACAGCACTCTCACTGGGTCTCCAGCAGAGCCATCAACACTTGGAACTGCCCTAACATATTCACAAATGTGGTCCCGACACACACATACAGAAGAAACACACACAAACACCCATGGAATTTTTCTTATAGGCATACAGACTGGTTTCCTGCAAACACACACACAGACACGCACACACACTGTCACACTCACAACACACACTCACACTGGATATCCAGCAAACTCATGAACACTTGGAACTGCCCTCACACACTCACAAATGTGGATCTGAAACACAATACGCAAGAACACACAAATACACCCATCGACTTTTTCATACAGGCATACACAATGGTTACCCGAAAACACACACACACACACACACTCTCACACTCACAACACAGCACTCACTCTGTACCTCGGCAGAGACATCAACACTTGGAACTGCCCTCACACACTCACAAATGTGGATCTGAAACACAATACGCAAGAACACACAAATACACCCATCGACTTTTTCATACAGGCATACACAATGGTTACCGGAAAACACACACACACACACACACACACACACACACACACACACTGTCACACTCGCAACACAGCACTCACACTGGGCCTCGGCAGAGCCATCAACACTTGGAACTGCCCTAACATACTCACAAACGTTTTCCCGACACACACATACACAAGAAACACACACAAACACCCATGGAATTTTTCTTACAGGCGTACACAGGGGGTTCTGAAACACACACAGACACACACACACTATCACACTCACAACACCGCACTCACACCGGGTCTCCAACACAGCCGTCAACACTTGGAACTGCTTTAACATAATCACAAACATGGTCCTGACACACACATATACAAATAACACACACAAACACCCATCGACTTTTTCTTGCAGGCATACACAATGGTTTCCTGCAAACACACACACACACACACACACACACAAAAGTCACACTCACGACAGAGCACTCACATTGGATCTCCAGCAGAGCCATGAACACTTGGAATTACCTTAACATATTCACAGACGTGGTCCCGAAACACACATGCAGAAGAAACACACAAAAACACCCTACGACTTTTTCTTACAGACATACACAATGGTATCCAGCAAAACACACACACACACACACACACATACACTATCACACGCACAACACAGCACTCACACTGGGTCCCCGGCATAGCCATCAACAGTTGGAACTGCCCTAACATACTCACAAACGTGGTCCCGACACACACATACACAAGAAACACACACAAACTCCCATTGACTTTTACTTACAGTCATGCACAATGGTTTCCGCAAACACACACACACACACACTATCACACTCACAACACAGCATTCACACTGGCACTTGAATCTGCCCTAACATACAAACAATCGTGGTCCCGACACACACATACACAAGAAACACACACAAACACCCATCAACATTTTGTTACAGGCAGACAGAGTGGGGTTTCCCCAAACACACACACACACACACACACACACACACACTGTCACACTAACAGCACAGTACGCACACTGGGCCTCGGCAGAGCCATCAACACTTGGAACTGCCCTAACATACTCACAAACGTTTTCCCGACACACACATACACAAGAAACACACACAAACACCCATCGACTTTTTCTTACAGGCATACACAACGGTTTCCCACGAACACACACACACAGAGTCACACTTACAACACAGCACTCACAATGGGTATCCAGCAGAACCATCAACACTTGGAACTGCCCTAAAATATTGACAAATGTGGTCGCGACACACACATACACATGAAACTCACACACACATCCATCGCCTTATTCTTACAGGCATACACAATGTTTTCCCGCCAACACAAACACACACAGAAACACACACTGCCACACTCACAACACAGCATTCACACTGGCACTTGGAACTGCCACAACATACTCACATACGTGGTCCCGACACACACATACACAAGAAACACACACAAACACCCATCGACTTTTTCTTTGAAGCATACACTGTGGGGTTCCCCCAAACACACACACACACAGAGACACACACACACTATCACACTCACAACACAGCACTCTCACTGGGTCTCCAGCAGAGCCATCAACACTTGGAACTGCCCTAACATATTCACAAATGTGGTCCCGACACACACATACAGAAGAAACACACACAAACACCCATGGAATTTTTCTTATAGGCATACAGACTGGTTTCCTGCAAACACACACACAGACACGCACACACACTGTCACACTCACAACACACACTCACACTGGATATCCAGCAAACTCATGAACACTTGGAACTGCCCTCACACACTCACAAATGTGGATCTGAAACACAATACGCAAGAACACACAAATACACCCATCGACTTTTTCATACAGGCATACACAATGGTTACCCGAAAACACACACACACACACACACTCTCACACTCACAACACAGCACTCACTCTGTACCTCGGCAGAGACATCAACACTTGGAACTGCCCTCACACACTCACAAATGTGGATCTGAAACACAATACGCAAGAACACACAAATACACCCATCGACTTTTTCATACAGGCATACACAATGGTTACCGGAAAACACACACACACACACACACACACACACACACACTGTCACACTCGCAACACAGCACTCACACTGGGCCTCGGCAGAGCCATCAACACTTGGAACTGCCCTAACATACTCACAAACGTTTTCCCGACACACACATACACAAGAAACACACACAAACACCCATGGAATTTTTCTTACAGGCGTACACAGGGGGTTCTGAAACACACACAGACACACACACACTATCACACTCACAACACCGCACTCACACCGGGTCTCCAACACAGCCGTCAACACTTGGAACTGCTTTAACATAATCACAAACATGGTCCTGACACACACATATACAAATAACACACACAAACACCCATCGACTTTTTCTTGCAGGCATACACAATGGTTTCCTGCAAACACACACACACACACACACACACACAAAAGTCACACTCACGACAGAGCACTCACATTGGATCTCCAGCAGAGCCATGAACACTTGGAATTACCTTAACATATTCACAGACGTGGTCCCGAAACACACATGCAGAAGAAACACACAAAAACACCCTACGACTTTTTCTTACAGACATACACAATGGTATCCAGCAAAACACACACACACACACACACATACACTATCACACGCACAACACAGCACTCACACTGGGTCCCCGGCATAGCCATCAACAGTTGGAACTGCCCTAACATACTCACAAACGTGGTCCCGACACACACATACACAAGAAACACACACAAACTCCCATTGACTTTTACTTACAGTCATGCACAATGGTTTCCGCAAACACACACACACACACACACTATCACACTCACAACACAGCATTCACACTGGCACTTGAATCTGCCCTAACATACAAACAAACGTGGTCCCGACACACACATACACAAGAAACACACACAAACACCCATCAACATTTTGTTACAGGCAGACAGAGTGGGGTTTCCCCAAACACACACACACACACACACACACACACACACTGTCACACTAACAGCACAGTACGCACACTGGGCCTCGGCAGAGCCATCAACACTTGGAACTGCCCTAACATACTCACAAACGTTTTCCCGACACACACATACACAAGAAACACACACAAACACCCATCGACTTTTTCTTACAGGCATACACAACGGTTTCCCACGAACACACACACACAGAGTCACACTTACAACACAGCACTCACAATGGGTATCCAGCAGAACCATCAACACTTGGAACTGCCCTAAAATATTGACAAATGTGGTCGCGACACACACATACACATGAAACTCACACACACATCCATCGCCTTATTCTTACAGGCATACACAATGTTTTCCCGCCAACACAAACACACACAGAAACACACACTGCCACACTCACAACACAGCATTCACACTGGCACTTGGAACTGCCACAACATACTCACATACGTGGTCCCGACACACACATACACAAGAAACACACACAAACACCCATCGACTTTTTCTTAGAAGCATACACTGTGGGGTTCCCCCAAACACACACACACACAGAGACACACACACACTATCACACTCACAACACAGCACTCTCACTGGGTCTCCAGCAGAGCCATCAACACTTGGAACTGCCCTAACATATTCACAAATGTGGTCCCGACACACACATACAGAAGAAACACACACAAACACCCATGGAATTTTTCTTATAGGCATACAGACTGGTTTCCTGCAAACACACACACAGACACGCACACACACTGTCACACTCACAACACACACTCACACTGGATATCCAGCAAACTCATGAACACTTGGAACTGCCCTCACACACTCACAAATGTGGATCTGAAACACAATACGCAAGAACACACAAATACACCCATCGACTTTTTCATACAGGCATACACAATGGTTACCCGAAAACACACACACACACACACACTCTCACACTCACAACACAGCACTCACTCTGTACCTCGGCAGAGACATCAACACTTGGAACTGCCCTCACACACTCACAAATGTGGATCTGAAACACAATACGCAAGAACACACAAATACACCCATCGACTTTTTCATACAGGCATACACAATGGTTACCGGAAAACACACACACACACACACACACACACACACACTGTCACACTCGCAACACAGCACTCACACTGGGCCTCGGCAGAGCCATCAACACTTGGAACTGCCCTAACATACTCACAAACGTTTTCCCGACACACACATACACAAGAAACACACACAAACACCCATGGAATTTTTCTTACAGGCGTACACAGGGGGTTCTGAAACACACACAGACACACACACACTATCACACTCACAACACCGCACTCACACTGGGTCTCCAACACAGCCGTCAACACTTGGAACTGCTTTAACATAATCACAAACATGGTCCTGACACACACATATACAAATAACACACACAAACACCCATCGACTTTTTCTTGCAGGCATACACAATGGTTTCCTGCAAACACACACACACACACACACACACACAAAAGTCACACTCACGACAGAGCACTCACATTGGATCTCCAGCAGAGCCATGAACACTTGGAATTACCTTAACATATTCACAGACGTGGTCCCGAAACACACATGCAGAAGAAACACACAAAAACACCCTACGACTTTTTCTTACAGACATACACAATGGTATCCAGCAAAACACACACACACACACACACATACACTATCACACGCACAACACAGCACTCACACTGGGTCCCCGGCATAGCCATCAACAGTTGGAACTGCCCTAACATACTCACAAACGTGGTCCCGACACACACATACACAAGAAACACACACAAACTCCCATTGACTTTTACTTACAGTCATGCACAATGGTTTCCGCAAACACACACACACACACACTATCACACTCACAACACAGCATTCACACTGGCACTTGAATCTGCCCTAACATACAAACAAACGTGGTCCCGACACACACATACACAAGAAACACACACAAACACCCATCAACATTTTGTTACAGGCAGACAGAGTGGGGTTTCCCCAAACACACACACACACACACACACACACACACTGTCACACTAACAGCACAGTACGCACACTGGGCCTCGGCAGAGCCATCAACACTTGGAACTGCCCTAACATACTCACAAACGTTTTCCCGACACACACATACACAAGAAACACACACAAACACCCATCGACTTTTTCTTACAGGCATACACAACGGTTTCCCACGAACACACACACACACAGTCACACTTACAACACAGCACTCACAATGGGTATCCAGCAGAACCATCAACACTTGGAACTGCCCTAAAATATTGACAAATGTGGTCGCGACACACACATACACATGAAACTCACACACACATCCATCGCCTTATTCTTACAGGCATACACAATGTTTTCCCGCCAACACAAACACACACAGAAACACACACTGCCACACTCACAACACAGCATTCACACTGGCACTTGGAACTGCCACAACATACTCACATACGTGGTCCCGACACACACATACACAAGAAACACACACAAACACCCATCGACTTTTTCTTAGAAGCATACACTGTGGGGTTCCCCCAAACACACACACACACAGAGACACACACACACTATCACACTCACAACACAGCACTCTCACTGGGTCTCCAGCAGAGCCATCAACACTTGGAACTGCCCTAACATATTCACAAATGTGGTCCCGACACACACATACAGAAGAAACACACACAAACACCCATGGAATTTTTCTTATAGGCATACAGACTGGTTTCCTGCAAACACACACACAGACACGCACACACACTGTCACACTCACAACACACACTCACACTGGATATCCAGCAAACTCATGAACACTTGGAACTGCCCTCACACACTCACAAATGTGGATCTGAAACACAATACGCAAGAACACACAAATACACCCATCGACTTTTTCATACAGGCATACACAATGGTTACCCGAAAACACACACACACACACACACTCTCACACTCACAACACAGCACTCACTCTGTACCTCGGCAGAGACATCAACACTTGGAACTGCCCTCACACACTCACAAATGTGGATCTGAAACACAATACGCAAGAACACACAAATACACCCATCGACTTTTTCATACAGGCATACACAATGGTTACCGGAAAACACACACACACACACACACACACACACTGTCACACTCGCAACACAGCACTCACACTGGGCCTCGGCAGAGCCATCAACACTTGGAACTGCCCTAACATACTCACAAACGTTTTCCCGACACACACATACACAAGAAACACACACAAACACCCATGGAATTTTTCTTACAGGCGTACACAGGGGGTTCTGAAACACACACAGACACACACACACTATCACACTCACAACACCGCACTCACACCGGGTCTCCAACACAGCCGTCAACACTTGGAACTGCTTTAACATAATCACAAACATGGTCCTGACACACACATATACAAATAACACACACAAACACCCATCGACTTTTTCTTGCAGGCATACACAATGGTTTCCTGCAAACACACTCACACACACACACACACAAAAGTCACACTCACGACAGAGCACTCACATTGGATCTCCAGCAGAGCCATGAACACTTGGAATTACCTTAACATATTCACAGACGTGGTCCCGAAACACACATGCAGAAGAAACACACAAAAACACCCTACGACTTTTTCTTACAGACATACACAATGGTATCCAGCAAAACACACACACACACACACACATACACTATCACACGCACAACACAGCACTCACACTGGGTCCCCGGCATAGCCATCAACAGTTGGAACTGCCCTAACATACTCACAAACGTGGTCCCGACACACACATACACAAGAAACACACACAAACTCCCATTGACTTTTACTTACAGTCATGCACAATGGTTTCCGCAAACACACACACACACACTATCACACTCACAACACAGCATTCACACTGGCACTTGAATCTGCCCTAACATACAAACAAACGTGGTCCCGACACACACATACACAAGAAACACACACAAACACCCATCAACATTTTGTTACAGGCAGACAGAGTGGGGTTTCCCCAAACACACACACACACACACACACACACACACTGTCACACTAACAGCACAGTACGCACACTGGGCCTCGGCAGAGCCATCAACACTTGGAACTGCCCTAACATACTCACAAACGTTTTCCCGACACACACATACACAAGAAACACACACAAACACCCATCGACTTTTTCTTACAGGCATACACAACGGTTTCCCACGAACACACACACACAGAGTCACACTTACAACACAGCACTCACAATGGGTATCCAGCAGAACCATCAACACTTGGAACTGCCCTAAAATATTGACAAATGTGGTCGCGACACACACATACACATGAAACTCACACACACATCCATCGCCTTATTCTTACAGGCATACACAATGTTTTCCCGCCAACACAAACACACACAGAAACACACACTGCCACACTCACAACACAGCATTCACACTGGCACTTGGAACTGCCACAACATACTCACATACGTGGTCCCGACACACACATACACAAGAAACACACACAAACACCCATCGACTTTTTCTTAGAAGCATACACTGTGGGGTTCCCCCAAACACACACACACACAGAGACACACACACACTATCACACTCACAACACAGCACTCTCACTGGGTCTCCAGCAGAGCCATCAATACTTGGAACTGCCCTAACATATTCACAAATGTGGTCCCGACACACACATACAGAAGAAACACACACAAACACCCATGGAATTTTTCTTATAGGCATACAGACTGGTTTCCTGCAAACACACACACAGACACGCACACACACTGTCACACTCACAACACACACTCACACTGGATATCCAGCAAACTCATGAACACTTGGAACTGCCCTCACACACTCACAAATGTGGATCTGAAACACAATACGCAAGAACACACAAATACACCCATCGACTTTTTCATACAGGCATACACAATGGTTACCCGAAAACACACACACACACACACACACACTCTCACACTCACAACACAGCACTCACTCTGTACCTCGGCAGAGACATCAACACTTGGAACTGCCCTCACACACTCACAAATGTGGATCTGAAACACAATACGCAAGAACACACAAATACACCCATCGACTTTTTCATACAGGCATACACAATGGTTACCGGAAAACACACACACACACACACACACACACACACACTGTCACACTCGCAACACAGCACTCACACTGGGCCTCGGCAGAGCCATCAACACTTGGAACTGCCCTAACATACTCACAAACGTTTTCCCGACACACACATACACAAGAAACACACACAAACACCCATGGAATTTTTCTTACAGGCGTACACAGGGGGTTCTGAAACACACACAGACACACACACACTATCACACTCACAACACCGCACTCACACCGGGTCTCCAACACAGCCGTCAACACTTGGAACTGCTTTAACATAATCACAAACATGGTCCTGACACACACATATACAAATAACACACACAAACACCCATCGACTTTTTCTTGCAGGCATACACAATGGTTTCCTGCAAACACACACACACACACACACACACAAAAGTCACACTCACGACAGAGCACTCACATTGGATCTCCAGCAGAGCCATGAACACTTGGAATTACCTTAACATATTCACAGACGTGGTCCCGAAACACACATGCAGAAGAAACACACAAAAACACCCTACGACTTTTTCTTACAGACATACACAATGGTATCCAGCAAAACACACACACACACACACACATACACTATCACACGCACAACACAGCACTCACACTGGGTCCCCGGCATAGCCATCAACAGTTGGAACTGCCCTAACATACTCACAAACGTGGTCCCGACACACACATACACAAGAAACACACACAAACTCCCATTGACTTTTACTTACAGTCATGCACAATGGTTTCCGCAAACACACACACACACACACTATCACACTCACAACACAGCATTCACACTGGCACTTGAATCTGCCCTAACATACAAACAAACGTGGTCCCGACACACACATACACAAGAAACACACACAAACACCCATCAACATTTTGTTACAGGCAGACAGAGTGGGGTTTCCCCAAACACACACACACACACACACACACACACTGTCACACTAACAGCACAGTACGCACACTGGGCCTCGGCAGAGCCATCAACACTTGGAACTGCCCTAACATACTCACAAACGTTTTCCCGACACACACATACACAAGAAACACACACAAACACCCATCGACTTTTTCTTACAGGCATACACAACGGTTTCCCACGAACACACACACACAGAGTCACACTTACAACACAGCACTCACAATGGGTATCCAGCAGAACCATCAACACTTGGAACTGCCCTAAAATATTGACAAATGTGGTCGCGACACACACATACACATGAAACTCACACACACATCCATCGCCTTATTCTTACAGGCATACACAATGTTTTCCCGCCAACACAAACACACACAGAAACACACACTGCCACACTCACAACACAGCATTCACACTGGCACTTGGAACTGCCACAACATACTCACATACGTGGTCCCGACACACACATACACAAGAAACACACACAAACACCCATCGACTTTTTCTTTGAAGCATACACTGTGGGGTTCCCCCAAACACACACACACACAGAGACACACACACACTATCACACTCACAACACAGCACTCTCACTGGGTCTCCAGCAGAGCCATCAACACTTGGAACTGCCCTAACATATTCACAAATGTGGTCCCGACACACACATACAGAAGAAACACACACAAACACCCATGGAATTTTTCTTATAGGCATACAGACTGGTTTCCTGCAAACACACACACAGACACGCACACACACTGTCACACTCACAACACACACTCACACTGGATATCCAGCAAACTCATGAACACTTGGAACTGCCCTCACACACTCACAAATGTGGATCTGAAACACAATACGCAAGAACACACAAATACACCCATCGACTTTTTCATACAGGCATACACAATGGTTACCCGAAAACACACACACACACACACACTCTCACACTCACAACACAGCACTCACTCTGTACCTCGGCAGAGACATCAACACTTGGAACTGCCCTCACACACTCACAAATGTGGATCTGAAACACAATACGCAAGAACACACAAATACACCCATCGACTTTTTCATACAGGCATACACAATGGTTACCGGAAAACACACACACACACACACACACACACACACACACACACTGTCACACTCGCAACACAGCACTCACACTGGGCCTCGGCAGAGCCATCAACACTTGGAACTGCCCTAACATACTCACAAACGTTTTCCCGACACACACATACACAAGAAACACACACAAACACCCATGGAATTTTTCTTACAGGCGTACACAGGGGGTTCTGAAACACACACAGACACACACACACTATCACACTCACAACACCGCACTCACACCGGGTCTCCAACACAGCCGTCAACACTTGGAACTGCTTTAACATAATCACAAACATGGTCCTGACACACACATATACAAATAACACACACAAACACCCATCGACTTTTTCTTGCAGGCATACACAATGGTTTCCTGCAAACACACACACACACACACACACACACAAAAGTCACACTCACGACAGAGCACTCACATTGGATCTCCAGCAGAGCCATGAACACTTGGAATTACCTTAACATATTCACAGACGTGGTCCCGAAACACACATGCAGAAGAAACACACAAAAACACCCTACGACTTTTTCTTACAGACATACACAATGGTATCCAGCAAAACACACACACACACACACACACATACACTATCACACGCACAACACAGCACTCACACTGGGTCCCCGGCATAGCCATCAACAGTTGGAACTGCCCTAACATACTCACAAACGTGGTCCCGACACACACATACACAAGAAACACACACAAACTCCCATTGACTTTTACTTACAGTCATGCACAATGGTTTCCGCAAACACACACACACACACACTATCACACTCACAACACAGCATTCACACTGGCACTTGAATCTGCCCTAACATACAAACAATCGTGGTCCCGACACACACATACACAAGAAACACACACAAACACCCATCAACATTTTGTTACAGGCAGACAGAGTGGGGTTTCCCCAAACACACACACACACACACACACACACACACACTGTCACACTAACAGCACAGTACGCACACTGGGCCTCGGCAGAGCCATCAACACTTGGAACTGCCCTAACATACTCACAAACGTTTTCCCGACACACACATACACAAGAAACACACACAAACACCCATCGACTTTTTCTTACAGGCATACACAACGGTTTCCCACGAACACACACACACAGAGTCACACTTACAACACAGCACTCACAATGGGTATCCAGCAGAACCATCAACACTTGGAACTGCCCTAAAATATTGACAAATGTGGTCGCGACACACACATACACATGAAACTCACACACACATCCATCGCCTTATTCTTACAGGCATACACAATGTTTTCCCGCCAACACAAACACACACAGAAACACACACTGCCACACTCACAACACAGCATTCACACTGGCACTTGGAACTGCCACAACATACTCACATACGTGGTCCCGACACACACATACACAAGAAACACACACAAACACCCATCGACTTTTTCTTTGAAGCATACACTGTGGGGTTCCCCCAAACACACACACACACAGAGACACACACACACTATCACACTCACAACACAGCACTCTCACTGGGTCTCCAGCAGAGCCATCAACACTTGGAACTGCCCTAACATATTCACAAATGTGGTCCCGACACACACATACAGAAGAAACACACACAAACACCCATGGAATTTTTCTTATAGGCATACAGACTGGTTTCCTGCAAACACACACACAGACACGCACACACACTGTCACACTCACAACACACACTCACACTGGATATCCAGCAAACTCATGAACACTTGGAACTGCCCTCACACACTCACAAATGTGGATCTGAAACACAATACGCAAGAACACACAAATACACCCATCGACTTTTTCATACAGGCATACACAATGGTTACCCGAAAACACACACACACACACACACTCTCACACTCACAACACAGCACTCACTCTGTACCTCGGCAGAGACATCAACACTTGGAACTGCCCTCACACACTCACAAATGTGGATCTGAAACACAATACGCAAGAACACACAAATACACCCATCGACTTTTTCATACAGGCATACACAATGGTTACCGGAAAACACACACACACACACACACACACACACACACACTGTCACACTCGCAACACAGCACTCACACTGGGCCTCGGCAGAGCCATCAACACTTGGAACTGCCCTAACATACTCACAAACGTTTTCCCGACACACACATACACAAGAAACACACACAAACACCCATGGAATTTTTCTTACAGGCGTACACAGGGGGTTCTGAAACACACACAGACACACACACACTATCACACTCACAACACCGCACTCACACCGGGTCTCCAACACAGCCGTCAACACTTGGAACTGCTTTAACATAATCACAAACATGGTCCTGACACACACATATACAAATAACACACACAAACACCCATCGACTTTTTCTTGCAGGCATACACAATGGTTTCCTGCAAACACACACACACACACACACACACACAAAAGTCACACTCACGACAGAGCACTCACATTGGATCTCCAGCAGAGCCATGAACACTTGGAATTACCTTAACATATTCACAGACGTGGTCCCGAAACACACATGCAGAAGAAACACACAAAAACACCCTACGACTTTTTCTTACAGACATACACAATGGTATCCAGCAAAACACACACACACACACACACATACACTATCACACGCACAACACAGCACTCACACTGGGTCCCCGGCATAGCCATCAACAGTTGGAACTGCCCTAACATACTCACAAACGTGGTCCCGACACACACATACACAAGAAACACACACAAACTCCCATTGACTTTTACTTACAGTCATGCACAATGGTTTCCGCAAACACACACACACACACACACTATCACACTCACAACACAGCATTCACACTGGCACTTGAATCTGCCCTAACATACAAACAAACGTGGTCCCGACACACACATACACAAGAAACACACACAAACACCCATCAACATTTTGTTACAGGCAGACAGAGTGGGGTTTCCCCAAACACACACACACACACACACACACACACACACTGTCACACTAACAGCACAGTACGCACACTGGGCCTCGGCAGAGCCATCAACACTTGGAACTGCCCTAACATACTCACAAACGTTTTCCCGACACACACATACACAAGAAACACACACAAACACCCATCGACTTTTTCTTACAGGCATACACAACGGTTTCCCACGAACACACACACACAGAGTCACACTTACAACACAGCACTCACAATGGGTATCCAGCAGAACCATCAACACTTGGAACTGCCCTAAAATATTGACAAATGTGGTCGCGACACACACATACACATGAAACTCACACACACATCCATCGCCTTATTCTTACAGGCATACACAATGTTTTCCCGCCAACACAAACACACACAGAAACACACACTGCCACACTCACAACACAGCATTCACACTGGCACTTGGAACTGCCACAACATACTCACATACGTGGTCCCGACACACACATACACAAGAAACACACACAAACACCCATCGACTTTTTCTTAGAAGCATACACTGTGGGGTTCCCCCAAACACACACACACACAGAGACACACACACACTATCACACTCACAACACAGCACTCTCACTGGGTCTCCAGCAGAGCCATCAACACTTGGAACTGCCCTAACATATTCACAAATGTGGTCCCGACACACACATACAGAAGAAACACACACAAACACCCATGGAATTTTTCTTATAGGCATACAGACTGGTTTCCTGCAAACACACACACAGACACGCACACACACTGTCACACTCACAACACACACTCACACTGGATATCCAGCAAACTCATGAACACTTGGAACTGCCCTCACACACTCACAAATGTGGATCTGAAACACAATACGCAAGAACACACAAATACACCCATCGACTTTTTCATACAGGCATACACAATGGTTACCCGAAAACACACACACACACACACACTCTCACACTCACAACACAGCACTCACTCTGTACCTCGGCAGAGACATCAACACTTGGAACTGCCCTCACACACTCACAAATGTGGATCTGAAACACAATACGCAAGAACACACAAATACACCCATCGACTTTTTCATACAGGCATACACAATGGTTACCGGAAAACACACACACACACACACACACACACACACACTGTCACACTCGCAACACAGCACTCACACTGGGCCTCGGCAGAGCCATCAACACTTGGAACTGCCCTAACATACTCACAAACGTTTTCCCGACACACACATACACAAGAAACACACACAAACACCCATGGAATTTTTCTTACAGGCGTACACAGGGGGTTCTGAAACACACACAGACACACACACACTATCACACTCACAACACCGCACTCACACTGGGTCTCCAACACAGCCGTCAACACTTGGAACTGCTTTAACATAATCACAAACATGGTCCTGACACACACATATACAAATAACACACACAAACACCCATCGACTTTTTCTTGCAGGCATACACAATGGTTTCCTGCAAACACACACACACACACACACACACACAAAAGTCACACTCACGACAGAGCACTCACATTGGATCTCCAGCAGAGCCATGAACACTTGGAATTACCTTAACATATTCACAGACGTGGTCCCGAAACACACATGCAGAAGAAACACACAAAAACACCCTACGACTTTTTCTTACAGACATACACAATGGTATCCAGCAAAACACACACACACACACACACATACACTATCACACGCACAACACAGCACTCACACTGGGTCCCCGGCATAGCCATCAACAGTTGGAACTGCCCTAACATACTCACAAACGTGGTCCCGACACACACATACACAAGAAACACACACAAACTCCCATTGACTTTTACTTACAGTCATGCACAATGGTTTCCGCAAACACACACACACACACACTATCACACTCACAACACAGCATTCACACTGGCACTTGAATCTGCCCTAACATACAAACAAACGTGGTCCCGACACACACATACACAAGAAACACACACAAACACCCATCAACATTTTGTTACAGGCAGACAGAGTGGGGTTTCCCCAAACACACACACACACACACACACACACACACTGTCACACTAACAGCACAGTACGCACACTGGGCCTCGGCAGAGCCATCAACACTTGGAACTGCCCTAACATACTCACAAACGTTTTCCCGACACACACATACACAAGAAACACACACAAACACCCATCGACTTTTTCTTACAGGCATACACAACGGTTTCCCACGAACACACACACACACAGTCACACTTACAACACAGCACTCACAATGGGTATCCAGCAGAACCATCAACACTTGGAACTGCCCTAAAATATTGACAAATGTGGTCGCGACACACACATACACATGAAACTCACACACACATCCATCGCCTTATTCTTACAGGCATACACAATGTTTTCCCGCCAACACAAACACACACAGAAACACACACTGCCACACTCACAACACAGCATTCACACTGGCACTTGGAACTGCCACAACATACTCACATACGTGGTCCCGACACACACATACACAAGAAACACACACAAACACCCATCGACTTTTTCTTAGAAGCATACACTGTGGGGTTCCCCCAAACACACACACACACAGAGACACACACACACTATCACACTCACAACACAGCACTCTCACTGGGTCTCCAGCAGAGCCATCAACACTTGGAACTGCCCTAACATATTCACAAATGTGGTCCCGACACACACATACAGAAGAAACACACACAAACACCCATGGAATTTTTCTTATAGGCATACAGACTGGTTTCCTGCAAACACACACACAGACACGCACACACACTGTCACACTCACAACACACACTCACACTGGATATCCAGCAAACTCATGAACACTTGGAACTGCCCTCACACACTCACAAATGTGGATCTGAAACACAATACGCAAGAACACACAAATACACCCATCGACTTTTTCATACAGGCATACACAATGGTTACCCGAAAACACACACACACACACACACTCTCACACTCACAACACAGCACTCACTCTGTACCTCGGCAGAGACATCAACACTTGGAACTGCCCTCACACACTCACAAATGTGGATCTGAAACACAATACGCAAGAACACACAAATACACCCATCGACTTTTTCATACAGGCATACACAATGGTTACCGGAAAACACACACACACACACACACACACACACTGTCACACTCGCAACACAGCACTCACACTGGGCCTCGGCAGAGCCATCAACACTTGGAACTGCCCTAACATACTCACAAACGTTTTCCCGACACACACATACACAAGAAACACACACAAACACCCATGGAATTTTTCTTACAGGCGTACACAGGGGGTTCTGAAACACACACAGACACACACACACTATCACACTCACAACACCGCACTCACACCGGGTCTCCAACACAGCCGTCAACACTTGGAACTGCTTTAACATAATCACAAACATGGTCCTGACACACACATATACAAATAACACACACAAACACCCATCGACTTTTTCTTGCAGGCATACACAATGGTTTCCTGCAAACACACTCACACACACACACACACAAAAGTCACACTCACGACAGAGCACTCACATTGGATCTCCAGCAGAGCCATGAACACTTGGAATTACCTTAACATATTCACAGACGTGGTCCCGAAACACACATGCAGAAGAAACACACAAAAACACCCTACGACTTTTTCTTACAGACATACACAATGGTATCCAGCAAAACACACACACACACACACACATACACTATCACACGCACAACACAGCACTCACACTGGGTCCCCGGCATAGCCATCAACAGTTGGAACTGCCCTAACATACTCACAAACGTGGTCCCGACACACACATACACAAGAAACACACACAAACTCCCATTGACTTTTACTTACAGTCATGCACAATGGTTTCCGCAAACACACACACACACACTATCACACTCACAACACAGCATTCACACTGGCACTTGAATCTGCCCTAACATACAAACAAACGTGGTCCCGACACACACATACACAAGAAACACACACAAACACCCATCAACATTTTGTTACAGGCAGACAGAGTGGGGTTTCCCCAAACACACACACACACACACACACACACACACTGTCACACTAACAGCACAGTACGCACACTGGGCCTCGGCAGAGCCATCAACACTTGGAACTGCCCTAACATACTCACAAACGTTTTCCCGACACACACATACACAAGAAACACACACAAACACCCATCGACTTTTTCTTACAGGCATACACAACGGTTTCCCACGAACACACACACACAGAGTCACACTTACAACACAGCACTCACAATGGGTATCCAGCAGAACCATCAACACTTGGAACTGCCCTAAAATATTGACAAATGTGGTCGCGACACACACATACACATGAAACTCACACACACATCCATCGCCTTATTCTTACAGGCATACACAATGTTTTCCCGCCAACACAAACACACACAGAAACACACACTGCCACACTCACAACACAGCATTCACACTGGCACTTGGAACTGCCACAACATACTCACATACGTGGTCCCGACACACACATACACAAGAAACACACACAAACACCCATCGACTTTTTCTTAGAAGCATACACTGTGGGGTTCCCCCAAACACACACACACACAGAGACACACACACACTATCACACTCACAACACAGCACTCTCACTGGGTCTCCAGCAGAGCCATCAATACTTGGAACTGCCCTAACATATTCACAAATGTGGTCCCGACACACACATACAGAAGAAACACACACAAACACCCATGGAATTTTTCTTATAGGCATACAGACTGGTTTCCTGCAAACACACACACAGACACGCACACACACTGTCACACTCACAACACACACTCACACTGGATATCCAGCAAACTCATGAACACTTGGAACTGCCCTCACACACTCACAAATGTGGATCTGAAACACAATACGCAAGAACACACAAATACACCCATCGACTTTTTCATACAGGCATACACAATGGTTACCCGAAAACACACACACACACACACACACACTCTCACACTCACAACACAGCACTCACTCTGTACCTCGGCAGAGACATCAACACTTGGAACTGCCCTCACACACTCACAAATGTGGATCTGAAACACAATACGCAAGAACACACAAATACACCCATCGACTTTTTCATACAGGCATACACAATGGTTACCGGAAAACACACACACACACACACACACACACACACACTGTCACACTCGCAACACAGCACTCACACTGGGCCTCGGCAGAGCCATCAACACTTGGAACTGCCCTAACATACTCACAAACGTTTTCCCGACACACACATACACAAGAAACACACACAAACACCCATGGAATTTTTCTTACAGGCGTACACAGGGGGTTCTGAAACACACACAGACACACACACACTATCACACTCACAACACCGCACTCACACCGGGTCTCCAACACAGCCGTCAACACTTGGAACTGCTTTAACATAATCACAAACATGGTCCTGACACACACATATACAAATAACACACACAAACACCCATCGACTTTTTCTTGCAGGCATACACAATGGTTTCCTGCAAACACACACACACACACACACACACAAAAGTCACACTCACGACAGAGCACTCACATTGGATCTCCAGCAGAGCCATGAACACTTGGAATTACCTTAACATATTCACAGACGTGGTCCCGAAACACACATGCAGAAGAAACACACAAAAACACCCTACGACTTTTTCTTACAGACATACACAATGGTATCCAGCAAAACACACACACACACACACACATACACTATCACACGCACAACACAGCACTCACACTGGGTCCCCGGCATAGCCATCAACAGTTGGAACTGCCCTAACATACTCACAAACGTGGTCCCGACACACACATACACAAGAAACACACACAAACTCCCATTGACTTTTACTTACAGTCATGCACAATGGTTTCCGCAAACACACACACACACACACTATCACACTCACAACACAGCATTCACACTGGCACTTGAATCTGCCCTAACATACAAACAAACGTGGTCCCGACACACACATACACAAGAAACACACACAAACACCCATCAACATTTTGTTACAGGCAGACAGAGTGGGGTTTCCCCAAACACACACACACACACACACACACACACTGTCACACTAACAGCACAGTACGCACACTGGGCCTCGGCAGAGCCATCAACACTTGGAACTGCCCTAACATACTCACAAACGTTTTCCCGACACACACATACACAAGAAACACACACAAACACCCATCGACTTTTTCTTACAGGCATACACAACGGTTTCCCACGAACACACACACACAGAGTCACACTTACAACACAGCACTCACAATGGGTATCCAGCAGAACCATCAACACTTGGAACTGCCCTAAAATATTGACAAATGTGGTCGCGACACACACATACACATGAAACTCACACACACATCCATCGCCTTATTCTTACAGGCATACACAATGTTTTCCCGCCAACACAAACACACACAGAAACACACACTGCCACACTCACAACACAGCATTCACACTGGCACTTGGAACTGCCACAACATACTCACATACGTGGTCCCGACACACACATACACAAGAAACACACACAAACACCCATCGACTTTTTCTTAGAAGCATACACTGTGGGGTTCCCCCAAACACACACACACACAGAGACACACACACACTATCACACTCACAACACAGCACTCTCACTGGGTCTCCAGCAGAGCCATCAACACTTGGAACTGCCCTAACATATTCACAAATGTGGTCCCGACACACACATACAGAAGAAACACACACAAACACCCATGGAATTTTTCTTATAGGCATACAGACTGGTTTCCTGCAAACACACACACAGACACGCACACACACTGTCACACTCACAACACACACTCACACTGGATATCCAGCAAACTCATGAACACTTGGAACTGCCCTCACACACTCACAAATGTGGATCTGAAACACAATACGCAAGACCACACAAATACACCCATCGACTTTTTCATACAGGCATACACAATGGTTACCCGAAAACACACACACACACACACACTCTCACACTCACAACACAGCACTCACTCTGTACCTCGGCAGAGACATCAACACTTGGAACTGCCCTCACACACTCACAAATGTGGATCTGAAACACAATACGCAAGAACACACAAATACACCCATCGACTTTTTCATACAGGCATACACAATGGTTACCGGAAAACACACACACACACACACACACACACTGTCACACTCGCAACACAGCACTCACACTGGGCCTCGGCAGAGCCATCAACACTTGGAACTGCCCTAACATACTCACAAACGTTTTCCCGACACACACATACACAAGAAACACACACAAACACCCATGGAATTTTTCTTACAGGCGTACACAGGGGGTTCTGAAACACACACAGACACACACACACTATCACACTCACAACACCGCACTCACACCGGGTCTCCAACACAGCCGTCAACACTTGGAACTGCTTTAACATAATCACAAACATGGTCCTGACACACACATATACAAATAACACACACAAACACCCATCGACTTTTTCTTGCAGGCATACACAATGGTTTCCTGCAAACACACACACACACACACACACACACAAAAGTCACACTCACGACAGAGCACTCACATTGGATCTCCAGCAGAGCCATGAACACTTGGAATTACCTTAACATATTCACAGACGTGGTCCCGAAACACACATGCAGAAGAAACACACAAAAACACCCTACGACTTTTTCTTACAGACATACACAATGGTATCCAGCAAAACACACACACACACACACACATACACTATCACACGCACAACACAGCACTCACACTGGGTCCCCGGCATAGCCATCAACAGTTGGAACTGCCCTAACATACTCACAAACGTGGTCCCGACACACACATACACAAGAAACACACACAAACTCCCATTGACTTTTACTTACAGTCATGCACAATGGTTTCCGCAAACACACACACACACACACTATCACACTCACAACACAGCATTCACACTGGCACTTGAATCTGCCCTAACATACAAACAAACGTGGTCCCGACACACACATACACAAGAAACACACACAAACACCCATCAACATTTTGTTACAGGCAGACAGAGTGGGGTTTCCCCAAACACACACACACACACACACACACACACACACTGTCACACTAACAGCACAGTACGCACACTGGGCCTCGGCAGAGCCATCAACACTTGGAACTGCCCTAACATACTCACAAACGTTTTCCCGACACACACATACACAAGAAACACACACAAACACCCATCGACTTTTTCTTACAGGCATACACAACGGTTTCCCACGAACACACACACACAGAGTCACACTTACAACACAGCACTCACAATGGGTATCCAGCAGAACCATCAACACTTGGAACTGCCCTAAAATATTGACAAATGTGGTCGCGACACACACATACACATGAAACTCACACACACATCCATCGCCTTATTCTTACAGGCATACACAATGTTTTCCCGCCAACACAAACACACACAGAAACACACACTGCCACACTCACAACACAGCATTCACACTGGCACTTGGAACTGCCACAACATACTCACATACGTGGTCCCGACACACACATACACAAGAAACACACACAAACACCCATCGACTTTTTCTTAGAAGCATACACTGTGGGGTTCCCCCAAACACACACACACACAGAGACACACACACACTATCACACTCACAACACAGCACTCTCACTGGGTCTCCAGCAGAGCCATCAACACTTGGAACTGCCCTAACATATTCACAAATGTGGTCCCGACACACACATACAGAAGAAACACACACAAACACCCATGGAATTTTTCTTATAGGCATACAGACTGGTTTCCTGCAAACACACACACAGACACGCACACACACTGTCACACTCACAACACACACTCACACTGGATATCCAGCAAACTCATGAACACTTGGAACTGCCCTCACACACTCACAAATGTGGATCTGAAACACAATACGCAAGAACACACAAATACACCCATCGACTTTTTCATACAGGCATACACAATGGTTACCCGAAAACACACACACACACACACACTCTCACACTCACAACACAGCACTCACTCTGTACCTCGGCAGAGACATCAACACTTGGAACTGCCCTCACACACTCACAAATGTGGATCTGAAACACAATACGCAAGAACACACAAATATACCCATCGACTTTTTCATACAGGCATACACAATGGTTACCGGAAAACACACACACACACACACACACACACACTGTCACACTCGCAACACAGCACTCACACTGGGCCTCGGCAGAGCCATCAACACTTGGAACTGCCCTAACATACTCACAAACGTTTTCCCGACACACACATACACAAGAAACACACACAAACACCCATGGAATTTTTCTTACAGGCGTACACAGGGGGTTCTGAAACACACACAGACACACACACACTATCACACTCACAACACCGCACTCACACCGGGTCTCCAACACAGCCGTCAACACTTGGAACTGCTTTAACATAATCACAAACATGGTCCTGACACACACATATACAAATAACACACACAAACACCCATCGACTTTTTCTTGCAGGCATACACAATGGTTTCCTGCAAACACACACACACACACACACACACACAAAAGTCACACTCACGACAGAGCACTCACATTGGATCTCCAGCAGAGCCATGAACACTTGGAATTACCTTAACATATTCACAGACGTGGTCCCGAAACACACATGCAGAAGAAACACACAAAAACACCCTACGACTTTTTCTTACAGACATACACAATGGTATCCAGCAAAACACACACACACACACACACATACACTATCACACGCACAACACAGCACTCACACTGGGTCCCCGGCATAGCCATCAACAGTTGGAACTGCCCTAACATACTCACAAACGTGGTCCCGACACACACATACACAAGAAACACACACAAACTCCCATTGACTTTTACTTACAGTCATGCACAATGGTTTCCGCAAACACACACACACACACACTATCACACTCACAACACAGCATTCACACTGGCACTTGAATCTGCCCTAACATACAAACAAACGTGGTCCCGACACACACATACACAAGAAACACACACAAACACCCATCAACATTTTGTTACAGGCAGACAGAGTGGGGTTTCCCCAAACACACACACACACACACACACACACACACACACACACACACACTGTCACACTAACAGCACAGTACGCACACTGGGCCTCGGCAGAGCCATCAACACTTGGAACTGCCCTAACATACTCACAAACGTTTTCCCGACACACACATACACAAGAAACACACACAAACACCCATCGACTTTTTCTTACAGGCATACACAACGGTTTCCCACGAACACACACACACAGAGTCACACTTACAACACAGCACTCACAATGGGTATCCAGCAGAACCATCAACACTTGGAACTGCCCTAAAATATTGACAAATGTGGTCGCGACACACACATACACATGAAACTCACACACACATCCATCGACTTATTCTTACAGGCATACACAATGTTTTCCCGCCAACACAAACACACACAGAAACACACACTGCCACACTCACAACACAGCATTCACACTGGCACTTGGAACTGCCACAACATACTCACATACGTGGTCCCGACACACACATACACAAGAAACACACACAAACACCCATCGACTTTTTCTTAGAAGCATACACTGTGGGGTTCCCCCAAACACACACACACACACAGACACACACACACTATCACACTCACAACACAGCACTCTCACTGGGTCTCCAGCAGAGCCATCAACACTTGGAACTGCCCTAACATATTCACAAATGTGGTCCCGACACACACATACAGAAGAAACACACACAAACACCCATGGAATTTTTCTTATAGGCATACAGACTGGTTTCCTGCAAACACACACACAGACACGCACACACACGGTCACACTCACAACACACACTCACACTGGATATCCAGCAAACTCATGAACACTTGGAACTGCCCTCACACACTCACAAATGTGGATCTGAAACACAATACGCAAGAACACACAAATACACCCATCGACTTTTTCATACAGGCATACACAATGGTTACCCGAAAACACACACACACACACACACTCTCACACTCACAACACAGCACTCACTCTGTACCTCGGCAGAGACATCAACACTTGGAACTGCCCTCACACACTCACAAATGTGGATCTGAAACACAATACGCAAGAACACACAAATACACCCATCGACTTTTTCATACAGGCATACACAATGGTTACCGGAAAACACACACACACACACACACACACACACACTGTCACACTCGCAACACAGCACTCACACTGGGCCTCGGCAGAGCCATCAACACTTGGAACTGCCCTAACATACTCACAAACGTTTTCCCGACACACACATACACAAGAAACACACACAAACACCCATGGAATTTTTCTTACAGGCGTACACAGGGGGTTCTGAAACACACACAGACACACACACACTATCACACTCACAACACCGCACTCACACCGGGTCTCCAACACAGCCGTCAACACTTGGAACTGCTTTAACATAATCACAAACATGGTCCTGACACACACATATACAAATAACACACACAAACACCCATCGACTTTTTCTTGCAGGCATACACAATGGTTTCCTGCAAACACACACACACACACACACACACACACAAAAGTCACACTCACGACAGAGCACTCACATTGGATCTCCAGCAGAGCCATGAACACTTGGAATTACCTTAACATATTCACAGACGTGGTCCCGAAACACACATGCAGAAGAAACACACAAAAACACCCTACGACTTTTTCTTACAGACATACACAATGGTATCCAGCAAAACACACACACACACACACACATACACTATCACACGCACAACACAGCACTCACACTGGGTCCCCGGCATAGCCATCAACAGTTGGAACTGCCCTAACATACTCACAAACGTGGTCCCGACACACACATACACAAGAAACACACACAAACTCCCATTGACTTTTACTTACAGTCATGCACAATGGTTTCCGCAAACACACACACACACACACTATCACACTCACAACACAGCATTCACACTGGCACTTGAATCTGCCCTAACATACAAACAAACGTGGTCCCGACACACACATACACAAGAAACACACACAAACACCCATCAACATTTTGTTACAGGCAGACAGAGTGGGGTTTCCCCAAACACACACACACACACACACACACACACACTGTCACACTAACAGCACAGTACGCACACTGGGCCTCGGCAGAGCCATCAACACTTGGAACTGCCCTAACATACTCACAAACGTTTTCCCGACACACACATACACAAGAAACACACACAAACACCCATCGACTTTTTCTTACAGGCATACACAACGGTTTCCCGCGAACACACACACACACAGTCACACTTACAACACAGCACTCACAATGGGTATCCAGCAGAACCATCAACACTTGGAACTGCCCTAAAATATTGACAAATGTGGTCGCGACACACACATACACATGAAACTCACACACACATCCATCGACTTATTCTTACAGGCATACACAATGCTTTCCCGCCAACACAAACACACACAGAAACACACACTGCCACACTCACAACACAGCATTCACACTGGCACTTGGAACTGCCACAACATACTCACATACGTGGTCCCGACACACACATACACAAGAAACACACACAAACACCCATCGACTTTTTCTTAGAAGCATACACTGTGGGGTTCCCCCAAACACACACACACACAGAGACACACACACACTATCACACTCACAACACAGCACTCTCACTGGGTCTCCAGCAGAGCCATCAACACTTGGAACTGCCCTAACATATTCACAAATGTGGTCCCGACACACACATACAGAAGAAACACACACAAACACCCATGGAATTTTTCTTATAGGCATACAGACTGGTTTCCTGCAAACACACACACAGACACGCACACACACGGTCACACTCACAACACACACTCACACTGGATATCCAGCAAACTCATGAACACTTGGAACTGCCCTCACACACTCACAAATGTGGATCTGAAACACAATACGCAAGAACACACAAATACACCCATCGACTTTTTCATACAGGCATACACAATGGTTACCCGAAAACACACACACACACACACACACTCTCACACTCACAACACAGCACTCACTCTGTACCTCGGCAGAGACATCAACACTTGGAACTGCCCTCACACACTCACAAATGTGGATCTGAAACACAATACGCAAGAACACACAAATACACCCATCGACTTTTTCATACAGGCATACACAATGGTTACCGGAAAACACACACACACACACACACACACACACTGTCACACTCGCAACACAGCACTCACACTGGGCCTCGGCAGAGCCATCAACACTTGGAACTGCCCTAACATACTCACAAACGTTTTCCCGACACACACATACACAAGAAACACACACAAACACCCATGGAATTTTTCTTACAGGCGTACACAGGGGGTTCTGAAACACACACAGACACACACACACTATCACACTCACAACACCGCACTCACACTGGGTCTCCAACACAGCCGTCAACACTTGGAACTGCTTTAACATAATCACAAACATGGTCCTGACACACACATATACAAATAACACACACAAACACCCATCGACTTTTTCTTGCAGGCATACACAATGGTTTCCTGCAAACACACACACACACACACACACACACAAAAGTCACACTCACGACAGAGCACTCACATTGGATCTCCAGCAGAGCCATGAACACTTGGAATTACCTTAACATATTCACAGACGTGGTCCCGAAACACACATGCAGAAGAAACACACAAAAACACCCTACGACTTTTTCTTACAGACATACACAATGGTATCCAGCAAAACACACACACACACACACACATACACTATCACACGCACAACACAGCACTCACACTGGGTCCCCGGCATAGCCATCAACAGTTGGAACTGCCCTAACATACTCACAAACGTGGTCCCGACACACACATACACAAGAAACACACACAAACTCCCATTGACTTTTACTTACAGTCATGCACAATGGTTTCCGCAAACACACACACACACACACTATCACACTCACAACACAGCATTCACACTGGCACTTGAATCTGCCCTAACATACAAACAAACGTGGTCCCGACACACACATACACAAGAAACACACACAAACACCCATCAACATTTTGTTACAGGCAGACAGAGTGGGGTTTCCCCAAACACACACACACACACACACACACACACACTGTCACACTAACAGCACAGTACGCACACTGGGCCTCGGCAGAGCCATCAACACTTGGAACTGCCCTAACATACTCACAAACGTTTTCCCGACACACACATACACAAGAAACACACACAAACACCCATCGACTTTTTCTTACAGGCATACACAACGGTTTCCCACGAACACACACACACAGAGTCACACTTACAACACAGCACTCACAATGGGTATCCAGCAGAACCATCAACACTTGGAACTGCCCTAAAATATTGACAAATGTGGTCGCGACACACACATACACATGAAACTCACACACACATCCATCGACTTATTCTTACAGGCATACACAATGTTTTCCCGCCAACACAAACACACACAGAAACACACACTGCCACACTCACAACACAGCATTCACACTGGCACTTGGAACTGCCACAACATACTCACATACGTGGTCCCGACACACACATACACAAGAAACACACACAAACACCCATCGACTTTTTCTTAGAAGCATACACTGTGGGTTTCCCCCAAACACACACACACACACAGACACACACACACTATCACACTCACAACACAGCACTCTCACTGGGTCTCCAGCAGAGCCATCAACACTTGGAACTGCCCTAACATATTCACAAATGTGGTCCCGACACACACATACAGAAGAAACACACACAAACACCCATGGAATTTTTCTTATAGGCATACAGACTGGTTTCCTGCAAACACACACACAGACACGCACACACACTGTCACACTCACAACACACACTCACACTGGATATCCAGCAAACTCATGAACACTTGGAACTGCCCTCACACACTCACAAATGTGGATCTGAAACACAATACGCAAGAACACACAAATACACCCATTGACTTTTTCATACAGGCATACACAATGGTTACCCGAAAACACACACACACACACACACACACTCTCACACTCACAACACAGCACTCACTCTGTACCTCGGCAGAGACATCAACACTTGGAACTGCCCTCACACACTCACAAATGTGGATCTGAAACACAATACGCAAGAACACACAAATACACCCATCGACTTTTTCATACAGGCATACACAATGGTTACCGGAAAACACACACACACACACACACACACTGTCACACTCGCAACACAGCACTCACACTGGGCCTCGGCAGAGCCATCAACACTTGGAACTGCCCTAACATACTCACAAACGTTTTCCCGACACACACATACACAAGAAACACACACAAACACCCATTCAGTTTTTCTTACAGGCGTACACAGGGGGTTCTGAAACACACACAGACACACACACACTATCACACTCACAACACCGCACTCACACCGGGTCTCCAACACAGCCGTCAACACTTGGAACTGCTTTAACATAATCACAAACATGGTCCTGACACACACATATACAAATAACACACACAAACACCCATCGACTTTTTCTTGCAGGCATACACAATGGTTTCCTGCAAACACACACACACACACACACACACACAAAAGTCACACTCACGACAGAGCACTCACATTGGATCTCCAGCAGAGCCATGAACACTTGGAATTACCTTAACATATTCACAGACGTGGTCCCGAAACACACATGCAGAAGAAACACACAAAAACACCCTACGACTTTTTCTTACAGACATACACAATGGTATCCAGCAAAACACACACACACACACACACACATACACTATCACACGCACAACACAGCACTCACACTGGGTCCCCGGCATAGCCATCAACAGTTGGAACTGCCCTAACATACTCACAAACGTGGTCCCGACACACACATACACAAGAAACACACACAAACTCCCATTGACTTTTACTTACAGTCATGCACAATGGTTTCCGCAAACACACACACACACACACTATCACACTCACAACACAGCATTCACACTGGCACTTGAATCTGCCCTAACATACAAACAAACGTGGTCCCGACACACACATACACAAGAAACACACACAAACACCCATCAACATTTTGTTACAGGCAGACAGAGTGGGGTTTCCCCAAACACACACACACACACACACACACACACTGTCACACTAACAGCACAGTACGCACACTGGGCCTCGGCAGAGCCATCAACACTTGGAACTGCCCTAACATACTCACAAACGTTTTCCCGACACACACATACACAAGAAACACACACAAACACCCATCGACTTTTTCTTACAGGCATACACAACGGTTTCCCACGAACACACACACACAGAGTCACACTTACAACACAGCACTCACAATGGGTATCCAGCAGAACCATCAACACTTGGAACTGCCCTAAAATATTGACAAATGTGGTCGCGACACACACATACACATGAAACTCACACACACATCCATCGACTTATTCTTACAGGCATACACAATGTTTTCCCGCCAACACAAACACACACAGAAACACACACTGCCACACTCACAACACAGCATTCACACTGGCACTTGGAACTGCCACAACATACTCACATACGTGGTCCCGACACACACATACACAAGAAACACACACAAACACCCATCGACTTTTTCTTAGAAGCATACACTGTGGGGTTCCCCCAAACACACACACACACACAGAGACACACACACACTATCACACTCACAACACAGCACTCTCACTGGGTCTCCAGCAGAGCCATCAACACTTGGAACTGCCCTAACATATTCACAAATGTGGTCCCGACACACACATACAGAAGAAACACACACAAACACCCATGGAATTTTTCTTATAGGCATACAGACTGGTTTCCTGCAAACACACACACAGACACGCACACACACTGTCACACTCACAACACACACTCACACTGGATATCCAGCAAACTCATGAACACTTGGAACTGCCCTCACACACAAATGTGGATCTGAAACACAATACGCAAGAACACACAAATACACCCATCGACTTTTTCATACAGGCATACACAATGGTTACCCGAAAACACACACACACACACACACTCTCACACTCACAACACAGCACTCACTCTGTACCTCGGCAGAGACATCAACACTTGGAACTGCCCTCACACACTCACAAATGTGGATCTGAAACACAATACGCAAGAACACACAAATACACCCATCGACTTTTTCATACAGGCATACACAATGGTTACCGGAAAACACACACACACACACACACTGTCACACTCGCAACACAGCACTCACACTGGGCCTCGGCAGAGCCATCAACACTTGGAACTGCCCTAACATACTCACAAACGTTTTCCCGACACACACATACACAAGAAACACACACAAACACCCATGGAATTTTTCTTACAGGCGTACACAGGGGGTTCTGAAACACACACAGACACACACACACTATCACACTCACAACACCGCACTCACACCGGGTCTCCAACACAGCCGTCAACACTTGGAACTGCTTTAACATAATCACAAACATGGTCCTGACACACACATATACAAATAACACACACAAACACCCATCGACTTTTTCTTGCAGGCATACACAATGGTTTCCTGCAAACACACACACACACACACACACACACAAAAGTCACACTCACGACAGAGCACTCACATTGGATCTCCAGCAGAGCCATGAACACTTGGAATTACCTTAACATATTCACAGACGTGGTCCCGAAACACACATGCAGAAGAAACACACAAAAACACCCTACGACTTTTTCTTACAGACATACACAATGGTATCCAGCAAAACACACACACACACACACACATACACTATCACACGCACAACACAGCACTCACACTGGGTCCCCGGCATAGCCATCAACAGTTGGAACTGCCCTAACATACTCACAAACGTGGTCCCGACACACACATACACAAGAAACACACACAAACTCCCATTGACTTTTACTTACAGTCATGCACAATGGTTTCCGCAAACACACACACACACACACTATCACACTCACAACACAGCATTCACACTGGCACTTGAATCTGCCCTAACATACAAACAAACGTGGTCCCGACACACACATACACAAGAAACACACACAAACACCCATCAACATTTTGTTACAGGCAGACAGAGTGGGGTTTCCCCAAACACACACACACACACACACACACACACACACTGTCACACTAACAGCACAGTACGCACACTGGGCCTCGGCAGAGCCATCAACACTTGGAACTGCCCTAACATACTCACAAACGTTTTCCCGACACACACATACACAAGAAACACACACAAACACCCATCGACTTTTTCTTACAGGCATACACAACGGTTTCCCGCGAACACACACACACACAGTCACACTTACAACACAGCACTCACAATGGGTATCCAGCAGAACCATCAACACTTGGAACTGCCCTAAAATATTGACAAATGTGGTCGCGACACACACATACACATGAAACTCACACACACATCCATCGACTTATTCTTACAGGCATACACAATGCTTTCCCGCCAACACAAACACACACAGAAACACACACTGCCACACTCACAACACAGCATTCACACTGGCACTTGGAACTGCCACAACATACTCACATACGTGGTCCCGACACACACATACACAAGAAACACACACAAACACCCATCGACTTTTTCTTAGAAGCATACACTGTGGGGTTCCCCCAAACACACACACACACACAGAGACACACACACACTATCACACTCACAACACAGCACTCTCACTGGGTCTCCAGCAGAGCCATCAACACTTGGAACTGCCCTAACATATTCACAAATGTGGTCCCGACACACACATACAGAAGAAACACACACAAACACCCATGGAATTTTTCTTATAGGCATACAGACTGGTTTCCTGCAAACACACACACAGACACGCACACACACTGTCACACTCACAACACACACTCACACTGGATATCCAGCAAACTCATGAACACTTGGAACTGCCCTCACACACTCACAAATGTGGATCTGAAACACAATACGCAAGAACACACAAATACACCCATCGACTTTTTCATACAGGCATACACAATGGTTACCCGAAAACACACACACACACACACACTCTCACACTCACAACACAGCACTCACTCTGTACCTCGGCAGAGACATCAACACTTGGAACTGCCCTCACACACTCACAAATGTGGATCTGAAACACAATACGCAAGAACACACAAATACACCCATCGACTTTTTCATACAGGCATACACAATGGTTACCGGAAAACACACACACACACACACACACACACACACACACTGTCACACTCGCAACACAGCACTCACACTGGGCCTCGGCAGAGCCATCAACACTTGGAACTGCCCTAACATACTCACAAACGTTTTCCCGACACACACATACACAAGAAACACACACAAACACCCATGGAATTTTTCTTACAGGCGTACACAGGGGGTTCTGAAACACACACAGACACACACACACTATCACACTCACAACACCGCACTCACACCGGGTCTCCAACACAGCTGTCAACACTTGGAACTGCTTTAACATAATCACAAACATGGTCCTGACACACACATATACAAATAACACACACAAACACCCATCGACTTTTTCTTGCAGGCATACAGAATGGTTTCCTGCAAACACACACACACACACACACACACACAAAAGTCACACTCACGACAGAGCACTCACATTGGATCTCCAGCAGAGCCATGAACACTTGGAATTACCTTAACATATTCACAGACGTGGTCCCGAAACACACATGCAGAAGAAACACACAAAAACACCCTACGACTTTTTCTTACAGACATACACAATGGTATCCAGCAAAACACACACACACACACACACATACACTATCACACGCACAACACAGCACTCACACTGGGTCCCCGGCATAGCCATCAACAGTTGGAACTGCCCTAACATACTCACAAACGTGGTCCCGACACACACATACACAAGAAACACACACAAACTCCCATTGACTTTTACTTACAGTCATGCACAATGGTTTCCGCAAACACACACACACACACACTATCACACTCACAACACAGCATTCACACTGGCACTTGAATCTGCCCTAACATACAAACAAACGTGGTCCCGACACACACATACACAAGAAACACACACAAACACCCATCAACATTTTGTTACAGGCAGACAGAGTGGGGTTTCCCCAAACACACACACACACACACACACACACACACTGTCACACTAACAGCACAGTACGCACACTGGGCCTCGGCAGAGCCATCAACACTTGGAACTGCCCTAACATACTCACAAACGTTTTCCCGACACACACATACACAAGAAACACACACAAACACCCATCGACTTTTTCTTACAGGCATACACAACGGTTTCCCGCGAACACACACACACACAGTCACACTTACAACACAGCACTCACAATGGGTATCCAGCAGAACCATCAACACTTGGAACTGCCCTAAAATATTGACAAATGTGGTCGCGACACACACATACACATGAAACTCACACACACATCCATCGACTTATTCTTACAGGCATACACAATGCTTTCCCGCCAACACAAACACACACAGAAACACACACTGCCACACTCACAACACAGCATTCACACTGGCACTTGGAACTGCCACAACATACTCACATACGTGGTCCCGACACACACATACACAAGAAACACACACAAACACCCATCGACTTTTTCTTAGAAGCATACACTGTGGGGTTCCCCCAAACACACACACACACACAGAGACACACACACACTATCACACTCACAACACAGCACTCTCACTGGGTCTCCAGCAGAGCCATCAACACTTGGAACTGCCCTAACATATTCACAAATGTGGTCCCGACACACACATACAGAAGAAACACACACAAACACCCATGGAATTTTTCTTATAGGCATACAGACTGGTTTCCTGCAAACACACACACAGACACGCACACACACTGTCCCACTCACAACACACACTCACACTGGATATCCAGCAAACTCATGAACACTTGGAACTGCCCTCACACACTCACAAATGTGGATCTGAAACACAATACGCAAGAACACACAAATACACCCATCGACATTTTCATACAGGCATACACAATGGTTACCCGAAAACACACACACACACACACACTCTCACACTCACAACACAGCACTCACTCTGTACCTCGGCAGAGACATCAACACTTGGAACTGCCCTCACACACTCACAAATGTGGATCTGAAACACAATACGCAAGAACACACAAATACACCCATCGACTTTTTCATACAGGCATACACAATGGTTACCGGAAAACACACACACACACACACACACACACTGTCACACTCGCAACACAGCACTCACACTGGGCCTCGGCAGAGCCATCAACACTTGGAACTGCCCTAACATACTCACAAACGTTTTCCCGACACACACATACACAAGAAACACACACAAACACCCATGGAATTTTTCTTACAGGCGTACACAGGGGGTTCTGAAACACACACAGACACACACACACTATCACACTCACAACACCGCACTCACACCGGGTCTCCAACACAGCCGTCAACACTTGGAACTGCTTTAACATAATCACAAACATGGTCCTGACACACACATATACAAATAACACACACAAACACCCATCGACTTTTTCTTGCAGGCATACACAATGGATTCCTGCAAACACACACACACACACACACACACACAAAAGTCACACTCACGACAGAGCACTCACATTGGATCTCCAGCAGAGCCATGAACACTTGGAATTACCTTAACATATTCACAGACGTGGTCCCGAAACACACATGCAGAAGAAACACACAAAAACACCCTACGACTTTTTCTTACAGACATACACAATGGTATCCAGCAAAACACACACACACACACACACATACACTATCACACGCACAACACAGCACTCACACTGGGTCCCCGGCATAGCCATCAACAGTTGGAACTGCCCTAACATACTCACAAACGTGGTCCCGACACACACATACACAAGAAACACACACAAACTCCCATTGACTTTTACTTACAGTCATGCACAATGGTTTCCGCAAACACACACACACACACACTATCACACTCACAACACAGCATTCACACTGGCACTTGAATCTGCCCTAACATACAAACAAACGTGGTCCCGACACACACATACACAAGAAACACACACAAACACCCATCAACATTTTGTTACAGGCAGACAGAGTGGGGTTTCCCCAAACACACACACACACACACACACACACACTGTCACACTAACAGCACAGTACGCACACTGGGCCTCGGCAGAGCCATCAACACTTGGAACTGCCCTAACATACTCACAAACGTTTTCCCGACACACACATAAACAAGAAACACACACAAACACCCATCGACTTTTTCTTACAGGCATACACAACGGTTTCCCGCGAACACACACACACACAGTCACACTTACAACACAGCACTCACAATGGGTATCCAGCAGAACCATCAACACTTGGAACTGCCCTAAAATATTGACAAATGTGGTCGCGACACACACATACACATGAAACTCACACACACATCCATCGACTTATTCTTACAGGCATACACAATGCTTTCCCGCCAACACAAACACACACAGAAACACACACTGCCACACTCACAACACAGCATTCACACTGGCACTTGGAACTGCCACAACATACTCACATACGTGGTCCCGACACACACATACACAAGAAACACACACAAACACCCATCGACTTTTTCTTAGAAGCATACACTGTGGGGTTCCCCAAACACACACACACACACAGAGACACACACACACTATCACACTCACAACACAGCACTCTCACTGGGTCTCCAGCAGAGCCATCAACACTTGGAACTGCCCTAACATATTCACAAATGTGGTCCCGACACACACATACAGAAGAAACACACACAAACACCCATGGAATTTTTCTTATAGGCATACAGACTGGTTTCCTGCAAACACACACACAGACACGCACACACACTGTCACACTCACAACACACACTCACACTGGATATCCAGCAAACTCATGAACACTTGGAACTGCCCTCACACACTCACAAATGTGGATCTGAAACACAATACGCAAGAACACACAAATACACCCATCGACTTTTTCATACAGGCATACACAATGGTTACCCGAAAACACACACACACACACACACTCTCACACTCACAACACAGCACTCACTCTGTACCTCGGCAGAGACATCAACACTTGGAACTGCCCTCACACACTCACAAATGTGGATCTGAAACACAATACGCAAGAACACACAAATACACCCATCGACTTTTTCATACAGGCATACACAATGGTTACCGGAAAACACACACACACACACACACACACTGTCACACTCGCAACACAGCACTCACACTGGGCCTCGGCAGAGCCATCAACACTTGGAACTGCCCTAACATACTCACAAACGTTTTCCCGACACACACATACACAAGAAACACACACAAACACCCATGGAATTTTTCTTACAGGCGTACACAGGGGGTTCTGAAACACACACAGACACACACACACTATCACACTCACAACACCGCACTCACACCGGGTCTCCAACACAGCCGTCAACACTTGGAACTGCTTTAACATAATCACAAACATGGTCCTGACACACACATATACAAATAACACACACAAACACCCATCGACTTTTTCTTGCAGGCATACACAATGGTTTCCTGCAAACACACACACACACACACACAAAAGTCACACTCACGACAGAGCACTCACATTGGATCTCCAGCAGAGCCATGAACACTTGGAATTACCTTAACATATTCACAGACGTGGTCCCGAAACACACATGCAGAAGAAACACACAAAAACACCCTACGACTTTTTCTTACAGACATACACAATGGTATCCAGCAAAACACACACACACACACACACATACACTATCACACGCACAACACAGCACTCACACTGGGTCCCCGGCATAGCCATCAACAGTTGGAACTGCCCTAACATACTCACAAACGTGGTCCCGACACACACATACACAAGAAACACACACAAACTCCCATTGACTTTTACTTACAGTCATGCACAATGGTTTCCGCAAACACACACACACACACACTATCACACTCACAACACAGCATTCACACTGGCACTTGAATCTGCCCTAACATACAAACAATCGTGGTCCCGACACACACATACACAAGAAACACACACAAACACCCATCAACATTTTGTAACAGGCAGACAGAGTGGGTTTTCCCCAAACACACACACACACACACACACACACACACTGTCACACTAACAGCACAGTACGCACACTGGGCCTCGGCAGAGCCATCAACACTTGGAACTGCCCTAACATACTCACAAACGTTTTCCCGACACACACATACACAAGAAACACACACAAACACCCATCGACTTTTTCTTACAGGCATACACAACGGTTTCCCACGAACACACACACACAGAGTCACACTTACAACACAGCACTCACAATGGGTATCCAGCAGAACCATCAACACTTGGAACTGCCCTAAAATATTGACAAATGTGGTCGCGACACACACATACACATGAAACTCACACACACATCCATCGACTTATTCTTACAGGCATACACAATGTTTTCCCGCCAACACAAACACACACAGAAACACACACTGCCACACTCACAACACAGCATTCACACTGGCACTTGGAACTGCCACAACATACTCACATACGTGGTCCCGACACACACATACACAAGAAACACACACAAACACCCATCGACTTTTTCTTAGAAGCATACACTGTGGGGTTCCCCCAAACACACACACACACAGAGACACACACACACTATCACACTCACAACACAGCACTCTCACTGGGTCTCCAGCAGAGCCATCAACACTTGGAACTGCCCTAACATATTCACAAATGTGGTCCCGACACACACATACAGAAGAAACACACACAAACACCCATGGAATTTTTCTTATAGGCATACAGACTGGTTTCCTGCAAACACACACACAGACACGCACACACACTGTCACACTCACAACACACACTCACACTGGATATCCAGCAAACTCATGAACACTTGGAACTGCCCTCACACACTCACAAATGTGGATCTGAAACACAATACGCAAGAACACACAAATACACCCATCGACTTTTTCATACAGGCATACACAATGGTTACCCGAAAACACACACACACACACACTCTCACACTCACAACACAGCACTCACTCTGTACCTCGGCAGAGACATCAACACTTGGAACTGCCCTCACACACTCACAAATGTGGATCTGAAACACAATACGCAAGAACACACAAATACACCCATCGACTTTTTCATACAGGCATACACAATGGTTACCGGAAAACACACACACACACACACACACACACTGTCACACTCGCAACACAGCACTCACACTGGGCCTCGGCAGAGCCATCAACACTTGGAACTGCCCTAACATACTCACAAACGTTTTCCCGACACACACATACACAAGAAACACACACAAACACCCATGGAATTTTTCTTACAGGCGTACACAGGGGGTTCTGAAACACACACAGACACACACACACTATCACACTCACAACACCGCACTCACACTCGGTCTCCAACACAGCCGTCAACACTTGGAACTGCTTTAACATAATCACAAACATGGTCCTGACACACACATATACAAATAACACACACAAACACCCATCGACTTTTTCTTGCAGGCATACACAATGGTTTCCTGCAAACACACACACACACACACACACACAAAAGTCACACTCACGACAGAGCACTCACATTGGATCTCCAGCAGAGCCATGAACACTTGGAATTACCTTAACATATTCACAGACGTGGTCCCGAAACACACATGCAGAAGAAACACACAAAAACACCCTACGACTTTTTCTTACAGACATACACAATGGTATCCAGCAAAACACACACACACACACACACACATACACTATCACACGCACAACACAGCACTCACACTGGGTCCCCGGCATAGCCATCAACAGTTGGAACTGCCCTAACATACTCACAAACGTGGTCCCGACACACACATACACAAGAAACACACACAAACTCCCATTGACTTTTACTTACAGTCATGCACAATGGTTTCCGCAAACACACACACACACACACTATCACACTCACAACACAGCATTCACACTGGCACTTGAATCTGCCCTAACATACAAACAAACGTGGTCCCGACACACACATACACAAGAAACACACACAAACACCCATCAACATTTTGTTACAGGCAGACAGAGTGGGGTTTCCCCAAACACACACACACACACACACACACACACACACTGTCACACTAACAGCACAGTACGCACACTGGGCCTCGGCAGAGCCATCAACACTTGGAACTGCCCTAACATACTCACAAACGTTTTCCCGACACACACATACACAAGAAACACACACAAACACCCATCGACTTTTTCTTACAGGCATACACAACGGTTTCCCGCGAACACACACACACAGAGTCACACTTACAACACAGCACTCACAATGGGTATCCAGCAGAACCATCAACACTTGGAACTGCCCTAAAATATTGACAAATGTGGTCGCGACACACACATACACATGAAACTCACACACACATCCATCGACTTATTCTTACAGGCATACACAATGCTTTCCCGCCAACACAAACACACACAGAAACACACACTGCCACAATCACAACACAGCATTCACACTGGCATTTGGAACTGCCACAACATACTCACATACGTGGTCCCGACACACACATACACAAGAAACACACACAAACACCCATCGACTTTTTCTTAGAAGCATACACTGTGGGGTTCCCCCAAACACACACACACACACAGAGACACACACACACTATCACACTCACAACACAGCACTCTCACTGGGTCTCCAGCAGAGCCATCAACACTTGGAACTGCCCTAACATATTCACAAATGTGGTCCCGACACACACATACAGAAGAAACACACACAAACACCCATGGAATTTTTCTTATAGGCATACAGACTGGTTTCCTGCAAACACACACACAGACACGCACACACACTGTCACACTCACAACACACACTCACACTGGATATCCAGCAAACTCATGAACACTTGGAACTGCCCTCACACACTCACAAATGTGGATCTGAAACACAATACGCAAGAACACACAAATACACCCATCGACTTTTTCATACAGGCATACACAATGGTTACCCGAAAACACACACACACACACACACTCTCACACTCACAACACAGCACTCACTCTGTACCTCGGCAGAGACATCAACACTTGGAACTGCCCTCACACACTCACAAATGTGGATCTGAAACACAATACGCAAGAACACACAAATACACCCATCGACTTTTTCATACAGGCATACACAATGGTTACCGGAAAACACACACACACACACACACACACACACTGTCACACTCGCAACACAGCACTCACACTGGGCCTCGGCAGAGCCATCAACACTTGGAACTGCCCTAACATACTCACAAACGTTTTCCCGACACACACATACACAAGAAACACACACAAACACCCATGGAATTTTTCTTACAGGCGTACACAGGGGGTTCTGAAACACACACAGACACACACACACTATCACACTCACAACACCGCACTCACACTGGGTCTCCAACACAGCCGTCAACACTTGGAACTGCTTTAACATAATCACAAACATGGTCCTGACACACACATATACAAATAACACACACAAACACCCATCGACTTTTTCTTGCAGGCATACACAATGGTTTCCTGCAAACACACACACACACACACACACACAAAAGTCACACTCACGACAGAGCACTCACATTGGATCTCCAGCAGAGCCATGAACACTTGGAATTACCTTAACATATTCACAGACGTGGTCCCGAAACACACATGCAGAAGAAACACACAAAAACACCCTACGACTTTTTCTTACAGACATACACAATGGTATCCAGCAAAACACACACACACACACACACACATACACTATCACACGCACAACACAGCACTCACACTGGGTCCCCGGCATAGCCATCAACAGTTGGAACTGCCCTAACATACTCACAAAAGTGGTCCCGACACACACATACACAAGAAACACACACAAACTCCCATTGACTTTTACTTACAGTCATGCACAATGGTTTCCGCAAACACACGCACACACACACTATCACACTCACAACACAGCATTCACACTGGCACTTGAATCTGCCCTAACATACAAACAAACGTGGTCCCGACACACACATACACAAGAAACACACACAAACACCCATCAACATTTTGTTACAGGCAGACAGAGTGGGGTTTCCCCAAACACACACACACACACACACACACACACACACACTGTCACACTAACAGCACAGTACGCACACTGGGCCTCGGCAGAGCCATCAACACTTGGAACTGCCCTAACATACTCACAAACGTTTTCCCGACACACACATACACAAGAAACACACACAAACACCCATCGACTTTTTCTTACAGGCATACACAACGGTTTCCCACGAACACACACACACAGAGTCACACTTACAACACAGCACTCACAATGGGTATCCAGCAGAACCATCAACACTTGGAACTGCCCTAAAATATTGACAAATGTGGTCGCGACACACACATACACATGAAACTCACACACACATCCATCGACTTATTCTTACAGGCATACACAATGCTTTCCCGCCAACACAAACACACACAGAAACACACACTGCCACACTCACAACACAGCATTCACACTGGCACTTGGAACTGCCACAACATACTCACATACGTGGTCCCGACACACACATACACAAGAAACACACACAAACACCCATCGACTTTTTCTTAGAAGCATACACTGTGGGGTTCCCCCAAACACACACACACACACAGAGACACACACACACTATCACACTCACAACACAGCACTCTCACTGGGTCTCCAGCAGAGCCATCAACACTTGGAACTGCCCTAACATATTCACAAATGTGGTCCCGACACACACATACAGAAGAAACACACACAAACACCCATGGAATTTTTCTTATAGGCATACAGACTGGTTTCCTGCAAACACACACACAGACACGCACACACACTGTCACACTCACAACACACACTCACACTGGATATCCAGCAAACTCATGAACACTTGGAACTGCCCTCACACACTCACAAATGTGGATCTGAAACACAATACGCAAGAACACACAAATACACCCATCGACTTTTTCATACAGGCATACACAATGGTTACCCGAAAACACACACACACACACACACACTCTCACACTCACAACACAGCACTCACTCTGTACCTCGGCAGAGACATCAACACTTGGAACTGCCCTCACACACTCACAAATGTGGATCTGAAACACAATACGCAAGAACACACAAATACACCCATCGACTTTTTCATACAGGCATACACAATGGTTACCGGAAAACACACACACACACACACACACACACACACACACTGTCACACTCGCAACACAGCACTCACACTGGGCCTCGGCAGAGCCATCAACACTTGGAACTGCCCTAACATACTCACAAACGTTTTCCCGACACACACATACACAAGAAACACACACAAACACCCATGGAATTTTTCTTACAGGCGTACACAGGGGGTTCTGAAACACACACAGACACACACACACTATCACACTCACAACACAGCACTCACACTGGGTCTCCAACACAGCCGTCAACACTTGGAACTGCTTTAACATAATCACAAACATGGTCCTGACACACACATATACAAATAACACACACAAACACCCATCGACTTTTTCTTGCAGGCATACACAATGGTTTCCTGCAAACACACACACACACACACACACACAAAAGTCACACTCACGACAGAGCACTCACATTGGATCTCCAGCAGAGCCATGAACACTTGGAATTACCTTAACATATTCACAGACGTGGTCCCGAAACACACATGCAGAAGAAACACACAAAAACACCCTACGACTTTTTCTTACAGACATACACAATGGTATCCAGCAAAACACACACACACACACACACACATACACTATCACACGCACAACACAGCACTCACACTGGGTCCCCGGCATAGCCATCAACAGTTGGAACTGCCCTAACATACTCACAAACGTGGTCCCGACACACACATACACAAGAAACACACACAAACTCCCATTGACTTTTACTTACAGTCATGCACAATGGTTTCCGCAAACACACGCACACACACACTATCACACTCACAACACAGCATTCACACTGGCACTTGAATCTGCCCTAACATACAAACAAACGTGGTCCCGACACACACATACACAAGAAACACACACAAACACCCATCAACATTTTGTTACAGGCAGACAGAGTGGGGTTTCCCCAAACACACACACACACACACACACACACACACACTGTCACACTAACAGCACAGTACGCACACTGGGCCTCGGCAGAGCCATCAACACTTGGAACTGCCCTAACATACTCACAAACGTTTTCCCGACACACACATACACAAGAAACACACACAAACACCCATCGACTTTTTCTTACAGGCATACACAACGGTTTCCCACGAACACACACACACAGAGTCACACTGACAACACAGCACTCACAATGGGTATCCAGCAGAACCATCAACACTTGGAACTGCCCTAAAATATTGACAAATGTGGTCGCGACACACACATACACATGAAACTCACACACACATCCATCGACTTATTCTTACAGGCATACACAATGCTTTCCCGCCAACACAAACACACACAGAAACACACACTGCCACACTCACAACACAGCATTCACACTGGCACTTGGAACTGCCACAACATACTCACATACGTGGTCCCGACACACACATACACAAGAAACACACACAAACACCCATCGACTTTTTCTTAGAAGCATACACTGTGGGGTTCCCCCAAACACACACACACACACAGAGACACACACACACTATCACACTCACAACACAGCACTCTCACTGGGTCTCCAGCAGAGCCATCAACACTTGGAACTGCCCTAACATATTCACAAATGTGGTCCCGACACACACATACAGAAGAAACACACACAAACACCCATGGAATTTTTCTTATAGGCATACAGACTGGTTTCCTGCAAACACACACACAGACACGCACACACACTGTCACACTCACAACACACACTCACACTGGATATCCAGCAAACTCATGAACACTTGGAACTGCCCTCACACACTCACAAATGTGGATCTGAAACACAATACGCAAGAACACACAAATACACCCATCGACTTTTTCATACAGGCATACACAATGGTTACCCGAAAACACACACACACACACACACTCTCACACTCACAACACAGCACTCACTCTGTACCTCGGCAGAGACATCAACACTTGGAACTGCCCTCACACACTCACAAATGTGGATCTGAAACACAATACGCAAGAACACACAAATACACCCATCGACTTTTTCATACAGGCATACACAATGGTTACCGGAAAACACACACACACACACACACACACACACACACACTGTCACACTCGCAACACAGCACTCACACTGGGCCTCGGCAGAGCCATCAACACTTGGAACTGCCCTAACATACTCACAAACGTTTTCCCGACACACACATACACAAGAAACACACACAAACACCCATGGAATTTTTCTTACAGGCGTACACAGGGGGTTCTGAAACACACACAGACACACACACACTATCACACTCACAACACCGCACTCACACTGGGTCTCCAACACAGCCGTCAACACTTGGAACTGCTTTAACATAATCACAAACATGGTCCTGACACACACATATACAAATAACACACACAAACACCCATCGACTTTTTCTTGCAGGCATACACAATGGTTTCCTGCAAACACACACACACACACACACACACAAAAGTCACACTCACGACAGAGCACTCACATTGGATCTCCAGCAGAGCCATGAACACTTGGAATTACCTTAACATATTCACAAACGTGGTCCCGAAACACACATGCAGAAGAAACACACAAAAACACCCTACGACTTTTTCTTACAGACATACACAATGGTATCCAGCAAAACACACACACACACACACACACATACACTATCACACGCACAACACAGCACTCACACTGGGTCCCCGGCATAGCCATCAACAGTTGGAACTGCCCTAACATACTCACAAACGTGGTCCCGACACACACATACACAAGAAACACACACAAACTCCCATTGACTTTTACTTACAGTCATGCACAATGGTTTCCGCAAACACACGCACACACACACTATCACACTCACAACACAGCATTCACACTGGCACTTGAATCTGCCCTAACATACAAACAAACGTGGTCCCGACACACACATACACAAGAAACACACACAAACACCCATCAACATTTTGTTACAGGCAGACAGAGTGGGGTTTCCCCAAACACACACACACACACACACACACACACACACACTGTCACACTAACAGCACAGTACGCACACTGGGCCTCGGCAGAGCCATCAACACTTGGAACTGCCCTAACATACTCACAAACGTTTTCCCGACACACACATACACAAGAAACACACACAAACACCCATCGACTTTTTCTTACAGGCATACACAACGGTTTCCCACGAACACACACACACAGAGTCACACTTACAACACAGCACTCACAATGGGTATCCAGCAGAACCATCAACACTTGGAACTGCCCTAAAATATTGACAAATGTGGTCGCGACACACACATACACATGAAACTCACACACACATCCATCGACTTATTCTTACAGGCATACACAATGCTTTCCCGCCAACACAAACACACACAGAAACACACACTGCCACACTCACAACACAGCATTCACACTGGCACTTGGAACTGCCACAACATACTCACATACGTGGTCCCGACACACACATACACAAGAAACACACACAAACACCCATCGACTTTTTCTTAGAAGCATACACTGTGGGGTTCCCCCAAACACACACACACACACAGAGACACACACACACTATCACACTCACAACACAGCACTCTCACTGGGTCTCCAGCAGAGCCATCAACACTTGGAACTGCCCTAACATATTCACAAATGTGGTCCCGACACACACATACAGAAGAAACACACACAAACACCCATGGAATTTTTCTTATAGGCATACAGACTGGTTTCCTGCAAACACACACACAGACACGCACACACACTGTCACACTCACAACACACACTCACACTGGATATCCAGCAAACTCATGAACACTTGGAACTGCCCTCACACACTCACAAATGTGGATCTGAAACACAATACGCAAGAACACACAAATACACCCATCGACTTTTTCATACAGGCATACACAATGGTTACCCGAAAACACACACACACACACACACTCTCACACTCACAACACAGCACTCACTCTGTACCTCGGCAGAGACATCAACACTTGGAACTGCCCTCACACACTCACAAATGTGGATCTGAAACACAATACGCAAGAACACACAAATACACCCATCGACTTTTTCATACAGGCATACACAATGGTTACCGGAAAACACACACACACACACACACACACACACACACACTGTCACACTCGCAACACAGCACTCACACTGGGCCTCGGCAGAGCCATCAACACTTGGAACTGCCCTAACATACTCACAAACGTTTTCCCGACACACACATACACAAGAAACACACACAAACACCCATGGAATTTTTCTTACAGGCGTACACAGGGGGTTCTGAAACACACACAGACACACACACACTATCACACTCACAACACCGCACTCACACCGGGTCTCCAACACAGCTGTCAACACTTGGAACTGCTTTAACATAATCACAAACATGGTCCTGACACACACATATACAAATAACACACACAAACACCCATCGACTTTTTCTTGCAGGCATACAGAATGGTTTCCTGCAAACACACACACACACACACACACACACAAAAGTCACACTCACGACAGAGCACTCACATTGGATCTCCAGCAGAGCCATGAACACTTGGAATTACCTTAACATATTCACAGACGTGGTCCCGAAACACACATGCAGAAGAAACACACAAAAACACCCTACGACTTTTTCTTACAGACATACACAATGGTATCCAGCAAAACACACACACACACACACACACATACACTATCACACGCACAACACAGCACTCACACTGGGTCCCCGGCATAGCCATCAACAGTTGGAACTGCCCTAACATACTCACAAACGTGGTCCCGACACACACATACACAAGAAACACACACAAACTCCCATTGACTTTTACTTACAGTCATGCACAATGGTTTCCGCAAACACACACACACACACACTATCACACTCACAACACAGCATTCACACTGGCACTTGAATCTGCCCTAACATACAAACAAACGTGGTCCCGACACACACATACACAAGAAACACACACAAACACCCATCAACATTTTGTTACAGGCAGACAGAGTGGGGTTTCCCCAAACACACACACACACACACACACACTGTCACACTAACAGCACAGTACGCACACTGGGCCTCGGCAGAGCCATCAACACTTGGAACTGCCCTAACATACTCACAAACGTTTTCCCGACACACACATACACAAGAAACACACACAAACACCCATCGACTTTTTCTTACAGGCATACACAACGGTTTCCCACGAACACACACACACAGAGTCACACTTACAACACAGCACTCACAATGGGTATCCAGCAGAACCATCAACACTTGGAACTGCCCTAAAATATTGACAAATGTGGTCGCGACACACACATACACATGAAACTCACACACACATCCATCGACTTATTCTTACAGGCATACACAATGTTTTCCCGCCAACACAAACACACACAGAAACACACACTGCCACACTCACAACACAGCATTCACACTGGCACTTGGAACTGCCACAACATACTCACATACGTGGTCCCGACACACACATACACAAGAAACACACACAAACACCCATCGACTTTTTCTTAGAAGCATACACTGTGGGGTTCCCCCAAACACACACACACACAGAGACACACACACACTATCACACTCACAACACAGCACTCTCACTGGGTCTCCAGCAGAGCCATCAACACTTGGAACTGCCCTAACATATTCACAAATGTGGTCCCGACACACACATACAGAAGAAACACACACAAACACCCATGGAATTTTTCTTATAGGCATACAGACTGGTTTCCTGCAAACACACACACAGACACGCACACACACTGTCACACTCACAACACACACTCACACTGGATATCCAGCAAACTCATGAACACTTGGAACTGCCCTCACACACTCACAAATGTGGATCTGAAACACAATACGCAAGAACACACAAATACACCCATCGACTTTTTCATACAGGCATACACAATGGTTACCCGAAAACACACACACACACACACACTCTCACACTCACAACACAGCACTCACTCTGTACCTCGGCAGAGACATCAACACTTGGAACTGCCCTCACACACTCACAAATGTGGATCTGAAACACAATACGCAAGAACACACAAATACACCCATCGACATTTTCATACAGGCATACACAATGGTTCCCCGAAAACACACACACACACACACACACACACACACTGTCACACTCGCAACACAGCACTCACACTGGGCCTCGGCAGAGCCATCAACACTTGGAACTGCCCTAACATACTCACAAACGTTTTCCCGACACACACATACACAAGAAACACACACAAACACCCATGGAATTTTTCTTACAGGCGTACACAGGGGGTTCTGAAACACACACAGACACACACACACTATCACACTCACAACACCGCACTCACACTGGGTCTCCAACACAGCCGTCAACACTTGGAACTGCTTTAACATAATCACAAACATGGTCCTGACACACACATATACAAATAACACACACAAACACCCATCGACTTTTTCTTGCAGGCATACACAATGGTTTCCTGCAAACACACACACACACACACACACACAAAAGTCACACTCACGACAGAGCACTCACATTGGATCTCCAGCAGAGCCATGAACACTTGGAATTACCTTAACATATTCACAGACGTGGTCCCGAAACACACATGCAGAAGAAACACACAAAAACACCCTACGACTTTTTCTTACAGACATACACAATGGTATCCAGCAAAACACACACACACACACACACACATACACTATCACACGCACAACACAGCACTCACACTGGGTCCCCGGCATAGCCATCAACAGTTGGAACTGCCCTAACATACTCACAAACGTGGTCCCGACACACACATACACAAGAAACACACACAAACTCCCATTGACTCTTACTTACAGTCATGCACAATGGTTTCCGCAAACACACACACACACACACTATCACACTCACAACACAGCATTCACACTGGCACTTGAATCTGCCCTAACATACAAACAAACGTGGTCCCGACACACACATACACAAGAAACACACACAAACACCCATCAACATTTTGTTACAGGCAGATAGAGTGGGGTTTCCCCAAACACACACACACACACACACACACACACTGTCACACTAACAGCACAGTACGCACACTGGGCCTCGGCAGAGCCATCAACACTTGGAACTGCCCTAACATACTCACAAACGTTTTCCCGACACACACATACACAAGAAACACACACAAACACCCATCGACTTTTTCTTACAGGCATACACAACGGTTTCCCACGAACACAAACACACAGAGTCACACTTACAACACAGCACTCACAATGGGTATCCAGCAGAACCATCAACACTTGGAACTGCCCTAAAATATTGACAAATGTGGTCGCGACACACACATACACATGAAACTCACACACACATCCATCGACTTATTCTTACAGGCATACACAATGTTTTCCCGCCAACACAAACACACACAGAAACACACACTGCCACACTCACAACACAGCATTCACACTGGCACTTGGAACTGCCACAACATACTCACATACGTGGTCCCGACACACACATACACAAGAAACACACACAAACACCCATCGACTTTTTCTTAGAAGCATACACTGTGGGGTTCCCCCAAACACACACACACACAGAGACACACACACACTATCACACTCACAACACAGCACTCTCACTGGGTCTCCAGCAGAGCCATCAACACTTGGAACTGCCCTAACATATTCACAAATGTGGTCCCGACACACACATACAGAAGAAACACACACAAACACCCATGGAATTTTTCTTATAGGCATACAGACTGGTTTCCTGCAAACACACACACAGACACGCACACACACTGTCACACTCACAACACACACTCACACTGGATATCCAGCAAACTCATGAACACTTGGAACTGCCCTCACACACTCACAAATGTGGATCTGAAACACAATACGCAAGAACACACAAATACACCCATCGACTTTTTCATACAGGCATACACAATGGTTACCCGAAAACACACACACACACACACACTCTCACACTCACAACACAGCACTCACTCTGTACCTCGGCAGAGACATCAACACTTGGAACTGCCCTCACACACTCACAAATGTGGATCTGAAACACAATACGCAAGAACACACAAATACACCCATCGACTTTTTCATACAGGCATACACAATGGTTACCGGAAAAAAAACACACACACACACACACTGTCACACTCACAACACAGCACTCACTCTGTACTTCGGCAGAGACATCAACACTTGGAACTGCCCTCACACACTCACAAATGTGGATCTGAAACACAATACGCAAGAACACACAAATACACCCATCGACTTTTTCATACAGGCATACACAATGGTTACCGGAAAACACACACACACACACACACTCTCACACTCACAACACAGCACTCACTCTGTACCTCGGCAGAGACATCAACACTTGGAACTGCCCTCACACACTCACAAATGTGGATCTGAAACACAATACGCAAGAACACACAAATACACCCATCGACTTTTTCATACAGGCATACACAATGGTTACCCGAAAACACACACACACACACACACTCTCACACTCACAACACAGCACTCACTCTGTACCTCGGCAGAGACATCAACACTTGGAACTGCCCTCACACACTCACAAATGTGGATCTGAAACACAATACGCAAGAACACACAAATACACCCATCGACTTTTTCATACAGGCATACACAATGGTTACCGGAAAACACACACACACACACACACACACTGTCACACTCGCAACACAGCTCTCACACTGGGCCTCGGCAGAGCCATCAACACTTGGAACTGCCCTAACATACTCACAAACGTTTTCCCGACACACACATACACAAGAAACACACACAAACACCCATGGAATTTTTCTTACAGGCGTACACAGGGGGTTCTGAAACACACACAGACACACACACACTATCACACTCACAACACCGCACTCACACTGGGTCTCCAACACAGCCGTCAACACTTGGAACTGCTTTAACATAATCACAAACATGGTCCTGACACACACATATACAAATAACACACACAAACACCCATCGACTTTTTCTTGCAGGCATACACAATGGTTTCCTGCAAACACACACACACACACACACACACAAAAGTCACACTCACGACAGAGCACTCACATTGGATCTCCAGCAGAGCCATGAACACTTGGAATTACCTTAACATATTCACAGACGTGGTCCCGAAACACACATGCAGAAGAAACACACAAAAACACCCTACGACTTTTTCTTACAGACATAAACAATGGTATCCAGCAAAACACACACACACACACACACACATACACTATCACACGCACAACACAGCACTCACACTGGGTCCCCGGCATAGCCATCAACAGTTGGAACTGCCCTAACATACTCACAAACGTGGTCCCGACACACACATACACAAGAAACACACACAAACTCCCATTGACTCTTACTTACTGTCATGCACAATGGTTTCCGCAAACACACACACACACACTATCACACTCACAACACAGCATTCACACTGGCACTTGAATCTGCCCTAACATACAAACAAACGTGGTCCCGACACACACATACACAAGAAACACACACAAACACCCATCAACATTTTGTTACAGGCAGACAGAGTGGGGTTTCCCCAAACACACACAAACACACACACACACACACACACACTGTCACACTAACAGCACAGTACGCACACTGGGCCTCGGCAGAGCCATCAACACTTGGAACTGCCCTAACATACTCACAAACGTTTTCCCGACACACACATACACAAGAAACACACACAAACACCCATCGACTTTTTCTTAC
>NC_079874.1:13542646-13557646 GCF_023065955.2 Ursus arctos | reverse complement strand
TGGGTATCCAGCAGAACCATCAACACTTGGAACTGCCCTAAAATATTGACAAATGTGGTCGCGACACACACATACACATGAAACTCACACAAACATCCATCGACTTATTCTTACAGGCATACACAATGTTTTCCCGCCAACACAAACACACACAGAAACACACACTGCCACACTCACAACACAGCATTCACACTGGCACTTGGAACTGCCACAACATACTCACATACGTGGTCCCGACACACACATACACAAGAAACACACACAAACACCCATCGACTTTTTCTTAGAAGCATACACTGTGGGGTTCCCCCAAACACACACACACACAGAGACACACACACACTATCACACTCACAACACAGCACTCTCACTGGGTCTCCAGCAGAGCCATCAACACTTGGAACTGCCCTAACATATTCACAAATGTGGTCCCGACACACACATACAGAAGAAACACACACAAACACCCATGGAATTTTTCTTATAGGCATACAGACTGGTTTCCTGCAAACACACACACAGACACGCACACACACTGTCACACTCACAACACACACTCACACTGGATATCCAGCAAACTCGTGAACACTTGGAACTGCCCTCACACACTCACAAATGTGGATCTGAAACACAATACGCAAGAACACACAAATACACCCATCGACTTTTTCATACAGGCATACACAATGGTTACCCGAAAACACACACACACACACACACTCTCACACTCACAACACAGCACTCACTCTGTACCTCGGCAGAGACATCAACACTTGGAACTGCCCTCACACACTCACAAATGTGGATCTGAAACACAATATGCAAGAACACACAAATACACCCATCGACTTTTTCATACAGGCATACACAATGGTTACCGGAAAACACACACACACACACACACACACTCTCACACTCACAACACAGCTCTCACTCTGTACCTCGGCAGAGACATCAACACTTGGAACTGCCCTCACACACTCACAAATGTGGATCTGAAACACAATACGCAAGAACACACAAATACACCCATCGACTTTTTCATACAGGCATACACAATGGTTACCGGAAAAAACACACACACACACACACACACACTGTCACACTCGCAACACAGCACTCACACCGGGCCTCGGCAGAGCCATCAACACTTGGAACTGCCCTAACATACTCACAAACGTTTTCCCGACACACACATACACAAGAAACACACACAAACACCCATCGACTTTTTCTTACAGGCGTACACAGGGGGTTTTGAAACACACACAGACACACACACACTATCACACTCACAACACAGCACTCACACTGGGTCTCCAACACAGCCGTCAACACTTGGAACTGCTTTAACATAATCACAAACATGGTCCTGACACACACATATACAAATAACACACACAAACACCCATCGACTTTTTCTTGCAGGCATACACAATGGTTTCCTGCAAACACACACACACACACACACTAATGTCACACTCACGACAGAGCACTCACATTGGATCTCCAGCGGAGCCATGAACACTTGGAATTACCTTAACATATTCACAAACGTGGTCCCGAAACACACATGCAGAAGAAACACACAAAAACACCCTACGACTTTTTCTTACAGACATACACAATGGTATCCAGCAAAACACACACACACACACACATACACTATCACACGCACAACACAGCACTCACACTGGGTCCCCGGCATAGCCATCAACAGTTGGAACTGCCCTAACATACTCACAAACGTGGTCCCAACACACCCATACACAAGAAACACACACAAACTCCCATTGACTTTTACTTACAGTCATGCACAATGGTTTCCGCAAACACACACACACACACTATCACACTCACAACACAGCATTCACACTGGCACTTGAATCTGCCCTAACATACAAACAAACGTGGTCCCGACACACACATACACAAGAAACACACACAAACAGCCATCAACTTTTTGTTACAGGCAGACAGAGTGGGGTTTCCCCAAACACACACACACACACACACACACACACACTGTCACACTAACAGCACAGTACGCACACTGGGCCTCGGCAGAGCCATCAACACTTGGAACTGCCCTAACATACTCACAAACATTTTCCCGACACACACATACACAAGAAACACACACAAACACCCATCGACTTTTTCTTACAGGCATACACAACGGTTTCCCGCGAACACACACACACACAGTCACACTTACAACACAGCACTCACAATGGGTATCCAGCAGAACCATCAACACTTGGAACTGCCCTAAAATATTGACAAATGTGGTCGCGACACACACATACACATGAAACTCACACACACATCCATCGACTTATTCTTACAGGCATACACAATGTTTTCCCGCCAACACAAACACACACAGAAGCACACACTGCCACACTCACAACACAGCATTCACACTGGCACTTGGAACTGCCACAACATACTCACATACGTGGTCCCGACACACACATACACAAGAAACACACACAAACACCCATCGACTTTTTCTTAGAAGCATACACTGTCGGGTTCCCCCAAACACACACACACACAGAGACACACACACACTATCACACTCACAACACAGCACTCTCACTGGGTCTCCAGCAGAGCCATCAACACTTGGAACTGCCCTAACATATTCACAAATGTGGTCCCGACACACACATACAGAAGAAACACACACAAACACCCATGGAATTTTTCTTATAGGCATACAGACTGGTTTCCTGCAAACACACACACAGACACGCACACACACTGTCACACTCACAACACACACTCACACTGGATATCCAGCAAACTCGTGAACACTTGGAACTGCCCTCACACACTCAGAAATGTGGATCTGAAACACAATACGCAAGAACACACAAATACACCCATCGACTTTTTCATACAGGCATACACAATGGTTACCCGAAAACACACACACACACACACACACACTCACACTCACAACACAGCACTCACTCTGTACCTCGGCAGAGACATCAACACTTGGAACTGCCCTCACACACTCACAAATGTGGATCTGAAACACAATACGCAAGAACACACAAATACACCCATCGACTTTTTCATACAGGCATACACAATGGTTATCGGAAAACTAACACACACACACACTGTCACACTCGCAACACAGCCTTCACACTGGGCCTCGGCAGAGCCATCAACACTTGGAACTGCCCTAACAAACTGACACACGTTTTCCCGACACACACATACACAAGAAACACACACAAACACCCATGGAATTTTTCTTACAGGCGTACACAGGGGGTTCTGAAACACACACAGACACACACACACTATCACACTCACAACACAGCACTCACACTGGGTCTCCAACACAGCCGTCAACACTTGGAACTGCTTTAACATAATCACAAACATGGTCCTGACACACACATATACAAATAACACACACAAACACCCATCGACTTTTTCTTGCAGGCATACACAATGGTTTCATGCAAACACACACACACACACACACACACAAAAGTCACACTCACGACAGAGCACTCACATTGGATCTCCAGCAGAGCCATGAACACTTGGAATTACCTTAACATATTCACAAACGTGGTCCCGAAACACACATGCAGAAGAAACACACAAAAACACCCTACGACTTTTTCTTACAGACATACACAATGGTATCCAGCAAAACACACACACACACACACATACACTATCACACGCACAACACAGCACTCACACTGGGTCCCCGGCATAGCCATCAACAGTTGGAACTGCCCTAACATACTCACAAACGTGGTCCCGACACACACATACACAAGAAACACACACAAACTCCCATTGACTTTTACTTACAGTCATGCACAATGGTTTCCGCAAACACACACACACACACACTATCACACTCACAACACAGCATTCACACTGGCACTTGAATCTGCCCTAACATACAAACAAACGTGGTCCCGACACACACATACACAAGAAACACACAGAAACACCCATCAACATTTTGTTACAGGCAGACAGAGTGGGGTTTCCCCAAACAAACACACACACACATACACTGTCACAGTAACAGCACACTATGCACACTGGGCCTCGGCAGAGCCATCAACACTTGGAACTGCCCTAACATACTCACAAACGTTTTCCCGACACACACATACACAAGAAACACACACAAACACCCATCGACTTTTTCTTACAGGCATACACAACGGTTTCCCGCGAACACACACACACACAGTCACACTTACAACACAGCACTCACAATGGGTATCCAGCAGAACCATCAACACTTGGAACTGCCCTAAAATATTGACAAATGTGGTCGCGACACACACATACACATGAAACTCACACAAACATCCATCGACTTATTCTTACAGGCATACACAATGTTTTCCCGCCAACACAAACACACACAGAAACACACACTGCCACACTCACAACACAGCATTCACACTGGCACTTGGAACTGCCACAACATACTCACATACGTGGTCCCGACACACACATACACAAGAAACACACACAAACACCCATCGACTTTTTCTTAGAAGCATACACTGTGGGGTTCCCCCAAACACACACACACACAGAGACACACACACACTATCACACTCACAACACAGCACTCTCACTGGGTCTCCAGCAGAGCCATCAACACTTGGAACTGCCCTAACATATTCACAAATGTGGTCCCGACACACACATACAGAAGAAACACACACAAACACCCATGGAATTTTTCTTTAGGCATACAGACTGGTTTCCTGCAAACACACACACAGACACGCACACACACTGTCACACTCACAACACACACTCACACTGGATATCCAGCAAACTCGTGAACACTTGGAACTGCCCTCACACACTCAGAAATGTGGATCTGAAACACTATACGCAAGACCACACAAATACACCCATTGACTTTTTCATACAGGCATACACAATGGTTACCCGAAAACACACACACACACACACACACACTCTCACACTCACAACACAGCACTCACTCTGTACCTCGGCAGAGACATCAACACTTGGAACTGCCCTCACACACTCACAAATGTGGATCTGAAACACAATACGCAAGAACACACAAATACACCCATCGACTTTTTCATACAGGCATACACAATGGTTACCCGAAAACACACACACACACACACACACTGTCACACTCGCAACACAGCACTCACACTGGGCCTCGGCAGAGCCATCAACACTTGGAACTGCCCTAACATACTCACAAACGTTTTCCCGACACACACATACACAAGAAACACACACAAACACCCATGGAATTTTTCTTACAGGCGTACACAGGGGGTTCTGAAACAGACACACACACACACACTATCACACTCACAACACAGCACTCACACTGGGTCTCCAACACAGCCGTCAACACTTGGAACTGCTTTAACATAATCACAAACATGGTCCTGACACACACATATACAAATAACACACACAAACACCCATCGACGTTTTCTTGCAGGCATACACAATGGTTTCCTGCAAACACACACACACACACACACAAAAGTCACACTCACGACAGAGCACTCACATTGGATCTCCAGCAGAGCCATGAACACTTGGAATTACCTTAACATATTCACAAACGTGGTCCCGAAACACACATGCAGAAGAAACACACAAAAACACCCTACGACTTTTTCTTACAGACATACACAATGGTATCCAGCAAAACACACACACACACACACACATACACTATCACACGCACAACACAGCACTCACACTGGGTCCCCGGCATAGCCATCAACAGTTGGAACTGCCCTAACATACTCACAAACGTGGTCCCGACACACACATACACAAGAAACACACACAAACTCCCATTGACTTTTACTTACAGTCATGCACAATGGTTTCCGCAAACACACACACACACTATCACACTCACAACACAGCATTCACACTGGCACTTGAATCTGCCCTAACATACAAACAAACGTGGTCCCGACACACACATACACAAGAAACACACACAAACTCCCATCAACATTTTGTTACAGGGAGACAGAGTGGGGTTTCCCCAAACACACACACACACACACACACACTGTCACACTAACAGCACACTATGCACACTGGGCGTCGGCAGAGCCATCAACACTTGGAACTGCCCTAACATACTCACAAACGTTTTCCCGACACACACATACACAAGAAACACACACAAACACCCATCGACTTTTTCTTACAGGCATACACAACGGTTTCCCGCGAACACACACACACACAGTCACACTTACAACACAGCACTCACAATGGGTATCCAGCAGAACCATCAACACTTGGAACTGCCCTAAAATATTGACAAATGTGGTCGCGACACACACATACACATGAAACTCACACAAACATCCATCGACTTATTCTTACAGGCATACACAATGTTTTCCCGCCAACACAAACACACACAGAAACACACACTGCCACACTCACAACACAGCATTCACACTGGCACTTGGAACTGCCACAACATACTCACATACGTGGTCCCGACACACACATACACAAGAAACACACACAAACACCCATCGACTTTTTCTTAGAAGCATACACTGTGGGGTTCCCCCAAACACACACACACACAGAGACACACACACACTATCACACTCACAACACAGCACTCTCACTGGGTCTCCAGCAGAGCCATCAACACTTGGAACTGCCCTAACATATTCACAAATGTGGTCCCGACACACACATACAGAAGAAACACACACAAACACCCATGGAATTTTTCTTTAGGCATACAGACTGGTTTCCTGCAAACACACACACAGACACGCACACACACTGTCACACTCACAACACACACTCACACTGGATATCCAGCAAACTCGTGAACACTTGGAACTGCCCTCACACACTCAGAAATGTGGATCTGAAACACTATACGCAAGAACACACAAATACACCCATTGACTTTTTCATACAGGCATACACAATGGTTACTCGAAAACACACACACACACACACACACACTCTCACACTCACAACACAGCACTCACTCTGTACCTCGGCAGAGACATCAACACTTGGAACTGCCCTCACACACTCACAAATGTGGATCTGAAACACAATACGCAAGAACACACAAATACACCCATCGACTTTTTCATACAGGCATACACAATGGTTACCCGAAAACACACACACACACACACACACTGTCACACTCGCAACACAGCACTCACACTGGGCCTCGGCAGAGCCATCAACACTTGGAACTGCCCTAACATACTCACAAACGTTTTCCCGACACACACATACACAAGAAACACACACAAACACCCATGGAATTTTTCTTACAGGCGTACACAGGGGGTTCTGAAACACACACAGACACACACACTATCACACTCACAACACAGCACTCACACTGGGTCTCCAACACAGCCGTCAACACTTGGAACTGCTTTAACATAATCACAAACATGGTCCTGACACACACATATACAAATAACACACACAAACACCCATCGACGTTTTCTTGCAGGCATACACAATGGTTTCCTGCAAACACACACACACACACACACACAAAAGTCACACTCACGACAGAGCACTCACATTGGATCTCCAGCAGAGCCATGAACACTTGGAATTACCTTAACATATTCACAAACGTGGTCCCGAAACACACATGCAGAAGAAACACACAAAAACACCCTACGACTTTTTCTTACAGACATACACAATGGTATCCAGCAAAACACACACACACACACACACATACACTATCACACGCACAACACAGCACTCACACTGGGTCCCCGGCATAGCCATCAACAGTTGGAACTGCCCTAACATACTCACAAACGTGGTCCCGACACACACATACACAAGAAACACACACAAACTCCCATTGACTTTTACTTACAGTCATGCACAATGGTTTCCGCAAACACACACACACACTATCACACTCACAACACAGCATTCACACTGGCACTTGAATCTGCCCTAACATACAAACAAACGTGGTCCCGACACACACATACACAAGAAACACACAGAAACTCCCATCAACATTTTGTTACAGGGAGACAGAGTGGGGTTTCCCCAAACACACACACACACACACACACACACACACACTGTCACACTAACAGCACACTAAGCACACTGGGCCTCGGCAGAGCCATCAACACTTGGAACTGCCCTAACATACTCACAAACGTTTTCCCGACACACACATACACAAGAAACACACACAAACACCCATCGACTTTTTCTTACAGGCATACACAACGGTTTCCCGCGAACACACACACACACAGTCACACTTACAACACAGCACTCACAATGGGTATCCAGCAGAACCATCAACACTTGGAACTGCCCTAAAATATTGACAAATGTGGTCGCGACACACACATACACATGAAACTCACACAAACATCCATCGACTTATTCTTACAGGCATACACAATGTTTTCCCGCCAACACAAACACACATAGAAACACACACTGCCACACTCACAACACAGCATTCACACTGGCACTTGGAACTGCCACAACATACTCACATACGTGGTCCCGACACACACATACACAAGAAACACACACAAACACCCATCGACTTTTTCTTAGAAGCATACACTGTCGGGTTCCCCCAAACACACACACACACAGAGACACACACACACTATCACACTCACAACACAGCACTCTCACTGGGTCTCCAGCAGAGCCATCAACACTTGGAACTGCCCTAACATATTCACAAATGTGGTCCCGACACACACATACAGAAGAAACACACACAAACACCCATGGAATTTTTCTTATAGGCATACAGACTGGTTTCCTGCAAACACACACACAGACACGCACACACACTGTCACACTCACAACACACACTCACACTGGATATCCAGCAAACTCGTGAACACTTGGAACTGCCCTCACACACTCAGAAATGTGGATCTGAAACACTATACGCAAGAACACAAAAATACACCCATCGACTTTTTCATACAGGCATACACAATGGTTACCCGAAAACACACACACACACACACACACACTCTCACACTCACAACACAGCACTCACTCTGTACCTCGGCAGAGACATCAACACTTGGAACTGCCCTCACACACTCACAAATGTGGATCTGAAACACAATACGCAAGAACACACAAATACACCCATCGACTTTTTCATACAGGCATACACAATGGTTATCGGAAAACTAACACACACACACACTGTCACACTCGCAACACAGCCTTCACACTGGGCCTCGGCAGAGCCATCAACACTTGGAACTGCCCTAACAAACTGACACACGTTTTCCCGACACACACATACACAAGAAACACACACAAACACCCATGGAATTTTTCTTACAGTCGTACACAGGGGGTTCTGAAACACACACAGACACACACACACTATCACACTCACAACACAGCACTCACACTGGGTCTCCAACACAGCCGTCAACACTTGGAACTGCTTTAACATAATCACAAACATGGTCCTGACACACACATATACAAATAACACACACAAACACCCATCGACTTTTTCTTGCAGGCATACACAATGGTTTCATGCAAACACACACACACACACACACACACAAAAGTCACACTCACGACAGAGCACTCACATTGGATCTCCAGCAGAGCCATGAACACTTGGAATTACCTTAACATATTCACAAACGTGGTCCCGAAACACACATGCAGAAGAAACACACAAAAACACCCTACGACTTTTTCTTACAGACATACACAATGGTATCCAGCAAAACACACACACACACACACATACACTATCACACGCACAACACAGCACTCACACTGGGTCCCCGGCATAGCCATCAACAGTTGGAACTGCCCTAACATACTCACAAACGTGGTCCCGACACACACATACACAAGAAACACACACAAACTCCCATTGACTTTTACTTACAGTCATGCACAATGGTTTCCACAAACACACACACACACACACTATCACACTCACAACACAGCATTCACACTGGCACTTGAATCTGCCCTAACATACAAACAAACGTGGTCCCGACACACACATACACAAGAAACACACACAATCACCCATCAACATTTTGTTACAGGCAGACAGAGTGGGGTTTCCCCAAACACACACACACACACACACACACTGTCACACTAACAGCACACTACGCACACTGGGCCTCGGCAGAGCCATCAACACTTGGAACTGCCCTAACATACTCACAAACGTTCTCCCGACACACACATACACAAGAAACACACACAAACACCCATCGACTTTTTCTTACAGGCATACACAACGGTTTCCCGCGAACACACACACACACAGTCACACTTACAACACAGCACTCACAATGGGTATCCAGCAGAACCATCAACACTTGGAACTGCCCTAAAATATTGACAAATGTGGTCGCGACACACACATACACATGAAACTCACACAAACATCCATCGCCTTATTCTTACAGGCATACACAATGTTTTCCCGCCAACACAAACACACACAGAAACACACACTGCCACACTCACAACACAGCATTCACACTGGCACTTGGAACTGCCACAACATACTCACATACGTGGTCCCGACACACACATACACAAGAAACACACACAAACACCCATCGACTTTTTCTTAGAAGCATACACTGTGGGGTTCCCCCAAACACACACACACACAAAGAGACACACACACACTATCACACTCACAACACAGCACTCTCACTGGGTCTCCAGCAGAGCCATCAACACTTGGAACTGCCCTAACATATTCACAAATGTGGTCCCGACACACACATACAGAAGAAACGCACACAAACACCCACGGAATTTTTCTTATAAGCATACAGACTGGTTTCCTGCAAACAAACACACAGACACGCACACACACTGTCACACTCACAACACACACTCACACTGGATATCCAGCAAACTCGTGAACACTTGGAACTGCCCTCACACACTCAGAAATGTGGATCTGAAACACAATACGCAAGAACACACAAATACACCCATCGACTTTTTCATACAGGCATACACAATGGTTACCCGAAAACACACACACACACACACTGTCACACTCGCAACACAGCACTCACACTGGGCCTCGGCATAGCCATCAACACTTGGAACTGCCCTAACATACTCACAAACGTTTTCCCGACACACACATACACAAGAAACACACACAAACACCCATCGACTTTTTCTTACAGGCGTACACAGGGGGTTCTGAAACACACACAGACACACACACACTATCACACTCACAACACAGCACTCACACTGGGTCTCCAACACAGCCGTCAACACTTGGAACTGCTTTAACATAATCACAAACATGGTCCTGACACACACATATACAAATAACACACACAAACACCCATCGACTTTTTCTTGCAGGCATACACAATGGTTTCCTGCAAACACACACACACACACACACACAAAAGTCACACTCACGACAGAGCACTCACATTGGATCTCCAGCAGAGCCATGAACACTTGGAATTACCTTAACATATTCACAAACGTGGTCCCGAAACACACATGCAGAAGAAACACACAAAAACACCCTACGACTTTTTCTTACAGACATACACAATGGTATCCAGCAAAACACACACACACACACACACATACACTATCACACGCACAACACAGCACTCACACTGGGTCCCCGGCATAGCCATCAACAGTTGGAACTGCCCTAACATACTCACAAACGTGGTCCCAACACACACATACACAAGAAACACACACAAACTCCCATTGACTTTTACTTACAGTCATGCACAATGGTTTCCGCAAACACACACACAAACACTATCACACTTACAACACAGCATTCACACTGGACTTGAATCTGCCCTAACATACAAACAAACGTGGTCCCGACACACACATACACAAGAAACACACACAAACAGCCATCAACTTTTTGTTACAGGCAGACAGAGTGGGGTTTCCCCAAACACACACACACACACACACACACACACACTGTCACACTAACAGCACAGTACGCACACTGGGCCTCGGCAGAGCCATCAACACTTGGAACTGCCCTAACATACTCACAAACGTTTTCCCGACACACACATACACAAGAAACACACACAAACACCCATCGACTTTTTCTTACAGGCATACACAACGGTTTCCCGCGAACACACACACACAGTCACACTTACAACACAGCACTCACAATGGGTATCCAGCAGAACCATCAACACTTGGAACTGCCCTAAAATATTGACAAATGTGGTCGCGACACACACATACACATGAAACTCACACAAACATCCATCGACTTATTCTTACAGGCATACACAATGGTTTCCCGCCAACACAAACACACGCAGAAACACACACTGCCACACTCACAACACAGCATTCACACTGGCACTTGGAACTGCCACAACATACTCACATACGTGGTCCCGACACACATACACAAGAAACACACACAAACACCCATCGACTTTTTCTTAGAAGCATACACTGTGGGGTTCCCCCAAACACACACACACACAGAGACACACACACACTATCACACTCACAACACAGCACTCTCACTGGGTCTCCAGCAGAGCCATCAACACTTGGAACTGCCCTAACATATTCACAAATGTGGTCCCGACACACACATACAGAAGAAACACACACAAACACCCATGGAATTTTTCTTCTAGGCATACAGACTGGTTTCCTGCAAACACACACACAGACACGCACACACACTGTCACACTCACAACACGCACTCACACTGGATATCCAGCAAACTCGTGAACACTTGGAACTGCCCTCACACACTCAGAAATGTGGATCTGAAACACAATACGCAAGAACACACAAATACACCCATCGACTTTTTCATACAGGCATACACAATGGTTACCCGAAAACACACACACACACACACTGTCACACTCACAACACAGCACTCACTCTGTACCTCGGCAGAGACATCAACACTTGGAACTGCCCTCACACACTCACAAATGTGGATCTGAAACACAATACGCAAGAACACACAAATACACCCATCGACTTTTTCATACAGGCATACACAATGGTTACCGGAAAACACACACACACACACACACACACTGTCACACTCGCAACACAGCACTCACACTGGGCCTCGGCAGAGCCATCAACACTTGGAATTGCCCTAACATACTCACAAACGTTTTCCCGACACACACATACACAAGAAACACACACAAACACCCATCGACTTTTTCTTACAGGCGTACACAGGGGGTTCTGAAACACACACAGACACACACACACTATCACACTCACAACACAGCACTCACACTGGGTCTCCAACACAGCCGTCAACACTTGGAACTGCTTTAACATAATCACAAACATGGTCCTGACACACACATATACAAATAACACACACAAACACCCATCGACTTTTTCTTGCAGGCATACACAATGGTTTCCTGCAAACACACACACACACACACACACAAAAGGCACACTCACGACAGAGCACTCACATTGGATCTCCAGCAGAGCCATGAACACTTGGAATTACCTTAACATATTCACAAACGTGGTCCCGAAACACACATGCAGAAGAAACACACAAAAACACCCTACGACTTTTTCTTACAGACATACACAATGGTATCCAGCAAAACACACACACACACACACACATATACTATCACACGCACAACACAGCACTCACACTGGGTCCCCGGCATAGCCATCAACAGTTGGAACTGCCCTAACATACTCACAAACGTGGTCCCGACACACACATACACAAGAAACACACACAAACTCCCATTGACTTTTACTTACAGTCATGCACAATGGTTTCCGCAAACACACACACACACACTATCACACTCACAACACAGCATTCACACTGGCACTTGAATCTGCCCTAACATACAAACAAACGTTGTCCCGACACACACATACACAAGAAACACACACAAACAGCCATCAACTTTTTGTTACAGGCAGACAGAGTGGGGTTTCCCCAAACACACACACACACACACACACACACTGTCACACTAACAGCACACTACGCACACTGGGCCTCGGCAGAGCCATCAACACTTGGAACTGCCCTAACATACTCACAAACGTTTTCCCGACACACACATACACAAGAAACACACACAAACACCCATCGACTTTTTCTTACAGGCATACACAACGGTTTCCCGCGAACACACACACACACAGTCACACTTACAACACAGCACTCACAATGGGTATCCAGCAGAACCATCAACACTTGGAACTGCCCTAAAATATTGACAAATGTGGTCGCGACACACACATACACATGAAACTCACACACACATCCATCGACTTATTCTTACAGGCATACACAATGTTTTCCCGCCAACACAAACACACACAGAAACACACACTGCCACACTCACAACACAGCATTCACACTGGCACTTGGAACTGCCACAACATACTCACATACGTGGTCCCGACACACACATACACAAGAAACACACACAAACACCCATCGACTTTTTCTTAGAAGCATACACTGTGGGGTTCCCCCAAACACACACACACACAGAGACACACACACACTATCACACTCACAACACAGCACTCTCACTGGGTCTCCAGCAGAGCCATCAACACTTGGAACTGCCCTAACATATTCACAAATGTGGTCCCGACACACACATACAGAAGAAACACACACAAACACCCATGGAATTTTTCTTATAGGCATACAGACTGGTTTCCTGCAAACACACAGACAGACACGCACACACACTGTCACACTCACAACACACACTCACACTGGATATCCAGCAAACTCGTGAACACTTGGAACTGCCCTCACACACTCAGAAATGTGGATCTGAAACACTATACGCAAGAACACACAAATACACCCATCGACTTTTTCATACAGGCATACACAATGGTTACCCGAAAACACA